>NW_014577152.1:269593-289964 GCF_000485595.1 Priapulus caudatus
GTGTGTGTGTGTGTGTGTGTGTGTGTGTGTGTGTGTGTGTGTGCGTGCGCGTGCGTGCGTGCATGCATGCGTGCGTGTCCGTGCGTGCGTCCGTCCGTCCGTGCGCGCGTCAGCGTGGTAGCGTACGTGCGCGCGTGTAGGCAATACGACCTTTATTCTGCTATGCAACGCTCCATACACATCGCGTGTTGGTAATTAATATAATAAATAGTATGTAAAGTATTGTGTAACTCGGATCACATAGCGGCTGACTAACTCCTCCGTGATTGTACATTTTCCACACGTCTAGCTAGTTCATCAGACACCAGATTTCTTTCCCCGGGTAAATTGCACTTCACTACATAATAAATGAATAATAAAATCCACAGCTAGACGAAAGAGCAACCAACTAATGGTTGCCAGCTGAACAGACTTAGTTGTAACTAGCATTGAATACCCGGCCGTAAAAGATTTGTCACAGGTTTACCGCGCGGATATTTATTGTAGTACATGTCATTCCAGCGCACGGTGCTAGCGGAGAGACGTCTTTCTAGCAGTAGATGGTCAATTGAGCAAATATTTTCTAAAATTTCTCATATGTAAGGCCGACGGTGGCGCTGATGGAAGGGGTGGGGGAGAGTAATATACTGGTGCTGCGAAAACAGAGCTATATAAGCCAGATAGCCCCCCACCTCGGCTGTCGATATCAGTCTGTGCTCATGCGCGCCGCGTCTTTCTTTCGTAGGTTTTATAATAAATATTGTTTCAGCCGACCAACGACAGACATCGAGCCGCTTGGCAGAGATACCAATTTTCTGAAAGATTACCGAGAGCAGCTCTGGCACGTCACACGTTGCGGCTGAGAGTGATGAATTATCTCAGCGATCAATACTGTAAACCAAATACATCTGATGAGCGGCCGATCCAGCGACATGCTTCCACCATTATACGAATTTCTAACATGTCACTTATATAAATTGTTAATCTATTTGTGTTTTTCGTGACGACAAAACGAAGTTTTCGCAGAATGTTGTGGGTATTTTGTATCTATAGTATGTATTCCCTATTCTTGGCTATGCAACGTCTGACGGTATAACGTTACATTTAAGGACATATAGTGATGCAGAAGAACGCAAGAGGACCGCACAGAAAGCAAATTAATTGACCCTGGTAGAAGTGCCTTTCCATCAAATTTCCCCCGGAATCTATGCGCACGATGAGTGGGTGTCTGTCTGGGATTGCGAGACCAGAATGGATGCAAAGAAATCTCATCTTAATGCTAAAGTGGTTTAAGTGGAATGCGGCCGTTATTTGGAATTCCGCTGACGTCGCTAACGTAAGGGGGAGGGAGGATGCGTCGGCTTCCTTTAAGCGTCGGGAAACTCCGGCTTCTTTTATAGAGCTTCACATTGTCACGGCGCGAAATCAAGCCGCCCCACACACGTTCGCGATATCATAACGCGCTGCCAGAGAACATACGCCGGCCTCTTCTTTTCCATTCATGCTTTCAGCATGCCTGTGTTCGGATGCCTCGCAAACGCCCCCCCCCCGAGAGAATCGAAAATGAAAATTGCTTTCATAACGTATCTAGAAATGTATTGCAAATCTCGATCGCGGTCGGCCGTCTAATTCGGGGGGGGGGCCCGCCTTTCGAAGTCAGCCATTTCCAAAACGGATTATCCCGCGAGTTATTCGATTAATGAATTCGTCTCTTTGCTGACGTGGAGCACTGCGGGTCTGCGAGCAGCCATGACGCCCGCCATGATGGATGACCGACCCAATGAATCCGACTATGTCCGCGAAACTGTAGCGCAGACTGCATTGTCGCAGTGTCGTCGAGGCAAACTAGGATGTACGTCTCACCAACTGACTGAATTCGTGCTTGTACTGACCCCGTGTGTAGTGTGCGCCACGGTGTTGAGTCACCACGAGCGACAAGGGCATGCGGGCGTAAGCTTACATGAAGCTACGTGGTAGAGTCCGGAGAACGAGTGAGCGTAGATGAATCGCCGGATATTTACTGCGTATAAGGACGTGCAATCTAAAATACATGGACGTGACCATTCGGCCATCACCCCCCGTAGTTCGCTACTAAAGCTTATTGCTTCCGCAAATCGCTGTCGTCCTGGCCGTCGCAGCATCTTTTCGAATCAACACACAAAGCGTTCATTCTATAATCCAGCCAACTGCGCGAAGGGCTACCAGGATCTAATCAGCTTATGTCATAGTGCGCACTTGCGGTGTCATCACACATATATACAGGAGTGTCATAACAGAATCTATATTATGACACTCCTAATGTATACAGTGAGATTTACCCCTACTCAGCAGTTTGGAGATGCTTCGAGGTAATTTGGGTCCGTGTTTATAGGCTTAAATTGGGTCAAAAATATACAAATGGCGGTTTTGTACATAATATTTCTACATATATTAAACTATCTCATCATTGTAATTGTATTTTGTAATTGTATGTTGTAATTGTATGTATTATGTGTTCTAAATGTACACGCTATGTTTGTTCTAACCTCCCCCGAAACACTTTGTTTACACTATATAGTGTATGTTATACGTCTCAATGGCTCAAGCTGATTTTGTTAACACATATGTACGCACAACACATCCACACATACTTACACCCCCCATACGAACGCCCACACATCCACACATACTTACACCCACACATCCACACATAGTGACACCCACACATCCACACATACTTACACCCTCACATACTGACACCCACACATCCACACATACTTACACTCCCACATACTAACACCCACACATCCACACATACTTACACCCACACATCCACACATACTTACACCCTCACATACTAACGCCTACACATCCACACATACTTACACCCACACATACTAACGCCCACACATCCACACATACTTACACCCACACATACTAACGCCCACACATCCCTACATACTTACACCCACGCATACGGACACCCACACATCCCTACATACTTACACCCACACATCCACACATACTAACGCCCACACATCCACACATACTTACACCCCCACATACTGACACCCACACATCCACACATACTTACACCCCAACATACTAACGCCCACACATACACACACCCCCACACACACACACACACACACACACACACACACACACACACACACACGTGTGATGACGTTCTTCACGAAGAATGATTTTCAATTAAGGGAATTCAATTTCCTCAAATTTCACTGCGGGCAATTCACTCATCCATTGGTAATGTCTTCGCGAGAAATGCCGATGTTATGCATCGTGCGAGAGAGAACGAACAACTAAGAGCTGCATCGAGCTGATACTGTTGCTATCTCTATTATCTCCTCGCGGCAACGGGAGATGGTAAATGTGAAGAAAGGAAATAGTGCATTTCTCCAAGACTTGATTTTTTTAATATACGCCAAGGTGATAGAGATGATGATGATGAAACCGCATGAGGTCCATGCGAACTCGTTATGACGATAGTTGATGCAATTATAATGTCAATTCGATTTTAATTGATCCTATTAAAAGACTGACAGTAAAGTGAAATATCGTATTTCTAATAGCAACAATACACTTAACCGGTGTGCGAGAGTAAGATATCTACAGCTCAATAGAATCATATTTCGTCTGGTATCGTAATTTCTAAATAAACACTACTGTTGTACTAAACTACTGTTGTATTAAACATCGATCCGTATTTCGGATAATAAATATTTTCATTTACATGTTCCTGAGTCATAGTTTTGATGGCGTAAAACGAATTAGGTTTAAATTATTTACACGCGGTACAATACAACGTTATGATTGCCGTTATTACCAGGCAAACGTAATCGATTTTATGTTCCGACTTATCGGTATTGCTTTACGCGGCCATTACATTGCTATCAATTAATAACGAGTATGTAACTAAATGTTTTGCGCCAGTTGACGATCAGGAGGGCGAAGTGAAGAAGGAGGAGATATGGTGAAAAATGGTTAGACACTGTGCTGTAGAATACTGACACGAGCTAGGGCGTAGATATCTGGTATAGGTGGGGCGTAGGCGGGGCTAACCTGCTAATCTACCAGGTGCGGAAGCTTTAGTATCACGATTTTGTCAGCAGAACTACTATTTCGCCATAAAGCTTTCTCATCTCTCCGTTCTTGCATCTTCATGTTTGTGTATACGTTCGCCAAACAGGACGGGCGAAACGATATTTGTCTTTTGCCCGTCGGCATGCCGATGCGTTCGGCTTCGATAACAGTCGAGCCGAGATAAAACTTCGTTATAATAACACAACCGGGCAAGATTTTGACAACCGGATTATACCCAGTGTTCTGTGTGCGTACCCTTTCGCTACTCAGATACTGTAGTCGATGGTGAAGATGTTTCACTTGTAATTGCGTAATGCGAACCTACGCAGGAAGAGCACGCATGGTGTCTTCGTTATAATATTTACCTTTTAAATTCGTTCGGGAGTATCAATTCAAATTAAAATGGTAACAAAAGCAGTGAACCTTACGTGACTCGGTTATGAACACAGCTTCAGATAAATCCCATAAAACTATTATCACTGTATCGTCTGCATTATCAACTGATACCCTGCTGCTGCTGCTACTCACTGCTACTTCTGCTATCACTATTGCTGCTGCTGCTGCTGCTACTACTACTACTACTACTACTACTACTGCTGCTGCTGCTGCTACAGCTGCTACTGCTGCTGCTGCTGCTACTACTACTACTACTACTACTACTACTGCAGCTGCTGCTGCTCCTACTACTACTAGTAGGGTAGCAATTCATGTTTCTGTTAGTAGTGTTTCTTGTTTATTCATGTTTCTTTTAGTAGGGTAGCATGTGCATCATTCTGCTGCTGCATGCTTCTGCTGCTGCTGCTGCTGATGGGGGTGGTAGTGTTGTTGTCGTTGTTGTTGTTGTTGTTGTTGCTGCTGCTGATGATGATGTTGATAATGATGATGATGATGATGATGATGATGATGATGATGATGATGATGATGATGATGATGATGATGATGATGATGATGATGATGAAAATGATGATGATGATGATGATGATGATGATGATGATGATGATGATGATGATGATGATGATGATGATGATGATGATGAATAGAATGAAAGTAACTACATTGTAGATAAATCCGCCAAACCATAGAAAAAATATGAAAGTTTTCTCAACAAAAAAACCCAGCAACATTAACGCAAGACCACGCGAGTAACTGACAGGCGAATCCTGGTTATCTACGCCGACAGTGGAATAACAAAATCACCCACAATCATATATATATAAGGTTGATACGCTCTTGATATATGCGATATCATTGAGTCGTGATGGAAAGATGTAAGCATGTAAGATGTAAGCATGATGTATAGCATAGTACTAATGCAGTAAGATTGGAGAGTAAATAGTTATAAATGCAGTACGTAGATTGAATATTATAAATATGTAAGGCGCAAGTATGTATGTATATCGTGAGTGCGTTCTTTACAGCCACGCATTCTCTGCCCTTATTCCTGCCGTGGACATCGGAGTCTTGCTAGCCAGGGTCACTAGATCTAGTACGTACCTTGGTATTGCACATGCGATACTGCAGTCCCTCGCCCCTGCAGATGCTACCCTGGCCTTGGCAGGTTCGTTGTTGTTTCTGGACGCCTCCGCCGCACGTGCGCGTGCACTCGCTCCACGCGCCCCACGCTGACCAGTGGGCGAAGCCACCGTCATTCTGCGGGATAGAATGCACACACGCGTGTCACGACCACTGGTCAGTTCTATACGCTATCTATAGTCTACTCGGGAACATACGTCGATGTATCGACGTGGATTCTGCCTGGAAAAAATGAAAAATTCCCGCATGCATGCAGGACGTCTATTTCGGTCGGCATTTTCCTCCTCAATAGCATATGCGGCGGAAATGTTGACGCCAGCGATAGACATTTGAGTGTGTACGTTGAAGTATTTTGTGTAGAATTATCGAGAGAACAAATATTTTCAACAGTCATTTGAATACGAGAGTGGTGATTTCGTATGCATATATATACGTGCTCGCCCCGCGCTGATATTCTGTCGAGATGCGCATGAATAGATATAGAGAGCGAGGCGGTTGAGTGAACCGCAATACATACGCACGCGCACGCACGCACGCACGCACGCACACGCAGAAATACACACACACAAGCGCACACACACACACATACACACACACACACACACACACACACACACACACACACACACACACACGCACACTCGCGTCCATGCACGAACACAGAAACACACACGCACACAAACGCGAACGCAGAAAGACACACGCACGCCCCAACACATACAGTTCTATATCCTACTAGAAACGGAGTATAACCCTACCGACGATCGGTATTTAGATGCACTTATAACGAATTTATCGATTATCGCCACGACCCTGGTTGTGCAGATGATAACGAAAAAACACGACTTCTCGTTCCCATTGCTATTGACTAGTTCGAAATAGTCGTTGCCGTTATATATACGTCCAATCGCCTGTAAACTGCCTCTAACCGTGAACCGACATTTTGCCATGTGCTTAATATAACTAACTCCAACTAACTTTAGCCTTGATGGGATAACTCTATCCCCACAATCGAACTCATCAGTTGCTATCGACGTGAGCAGCACCCGCAAAACGTCTCGTATCCGAGAAGTTTTTCCGAATTCGAAAAAGATTAAATATGGCCGCGGAACTCGCAACTAAAGCGACCGCGGCTCCCTGAATTGAAAATCGGCACCGGCCACCAAAGAGAGAGTTAACGAGCGTATAACCGCATGTGCGATGGTATGTTTGCCGGGAATCACCGGGACAAAGCCGTCCCAGAATCCTGAAAACAGCTCCCTTTCTTCGAGCAGCACAGTTGACTCGGTGTTCGCTCGCGTTCTCGCATCGTCTTTTATTTGATAACTTTTTGAACGGGAAATGACGGCATAATATTAGCTCAGCCGCCGAGGAAGAGTGAGCTTTTATTGGGGTTCACGCGCGCGGGACGGCCAGCGTAGGAATCAATAGATGGCGACGTCCGAGCTGCGCGACACTCACAATGTGACCTTGACGACGCAATATGCAGCCGATCGACTAACGCCATGTTTTATTGCAGCATCGCAATTCGGCGTGGGCCAGTTAATTGCATATCACAGAAATGTGTGCGACAGAATGCGATGCATTCCTTTATAGGCCGAATTACTTGACGACATGTATTACCCCGTCCGTAACTATCTGCTGCCAACAGGCGGGTAGCTGTGCTACGAGCACGGGTGGTAGAATAATAGGATAGCGAGCCTGACCTTAATTGCTGCCTGGGCGGAAATTCGCGTTCAGGCTTGTTAGTGATTGCCCGCTCCGCGCGCATGCACTCATGCGCGGCAAAGATGGACAATAGGTAATGTCGCGGGGGGGGGCAGTGGAAGGGGTTGCAGAAGCAGCTCTATAGACACGCTGATGCTTGATGCTTCTAAGGATTGCAGTAGATATCACTCGGCAATCAGGCGCAGACCTATTTGGGTGGTACGAAGGTTAACCGCCAATTTTTACATAGTGCCCTTGCAAAGTCATGGGTAAAATGCGCATAGAGTATATAATAATATTATTTACTGACACTAGTTCAAAAATAATATTCGAGTTTTGTACAGTGATGGGTGTGTTACTGTCGCAATATTGTGACGAACACAAGCTTAAAAGCGATAGCGAGCTACCCACGTTGTTTAGCATTGGCGGTTCATGACAGTTGATGACCACCGATGGAACCATCTGCCATATTAGCCGCGTGTGTCTCTTCTTGCTTACACCGCCACGCGAAAAACACCGTCTCTGTCCAGAGGTGGCACCGGATGGAGGTGGACAAGGGGAATAAACCTCCCACTCCGTCGTGCGGGGATCAGCTCTGAATCGCTCTTCATGTGCCGCGCTAGTCGCGATAATTCATTGAAACAACAAGCAGGATGTAGGGCCGATTAATCTGTACATAGTATATAGTGATATACCACAGCATATCAATAGTAATGGACGTGGCATATATTTTATTTTCGCATTCTTAAAGTTGATAAACCTCGCAGCTAAATGCATATATCTACCTACCGTGAGCTTGCATATGTTGCAAAAATTCACTACAGCTCATTTGTATTGCTACTTTCATAACATTCTTCTCAAACTCTAAACGAATTACTTCTCTAACGAACGTAGCACCACAGTGATGTTTACACATCCGGGACACAGCGGAACGATCGACTTGATTCAGTAAGAGTTCCTTTCTATGATAAAAAAAGTTATAATTCATTATTCGATGTTTATTCAGTACAAAATTGTGAAATTTGTTTAAATCATATATAGTTATCTATATTACTTGTGCAACCAGAAAACAAATATAGTGTTTTCGTTCCAGTAACCATTTGCGCTATGGTGTATGCATGGATACTATTTTGTGTTATCTGGCACTTCGTACAAATAACTTGCGTACCCGCAAGTTTTCAAAATAGCCAACTTCGGAGCACATTTCTGGCTCAATAAGAACATTTCGTGATGTTTGCATACTGCAAGTATGCTCACAGTAGGTCTATATAGGCCTTTTGTTGCGAGGTCTATCCGTTTTAAAGAGCTATAGATACTATTTTAAACAAAGAAATAAAAAAAAAATCAGATCCACTAGTATTAGGTAGCGTTTGGCCCCTACTAACAAACTCAGTCTAGCCTCCCTACCTCCGTCATCGGAGACCTTACCAGTTGAGGACCTTGGCCTCCCCACCAAGGTCCTTGACGCCTGTGCCGAGCTGTGTCTGGTCGCACCTCTCTCTCGCTCACTCTCTCTCTCTCTCACACACACACACCCTCTCTCTCTCTCTCTCTCGTTCTTTCTCTTCTCTCTCTCTCTCTCTCTCTCTCTCTCTCGCTCTCTCTCTCTGACCTGGGAACATCAGCCTCACACAGTGACTCGTAACAATGTCACAGC
Source organism: Priapulus caudatus (assembly GCF_000485595.1). NCBI lineage: Eukaryota > Metazoa > Priapulida > Priapulimorpha > Priapulimorphida > Priapulidae > Priapulus > Priapulus caudatus. Next base: position 278,553 of record NW_014577152.1, read on the forward strand.
TGATCTACAATCCCTGGTCCACACCGTATATTGCCGGCACATGCGTGTGAGTTATCAGCAAACCCGCTTAATCAATGCTACCCGCATTATTATAGAGAGATTAATCGCGTTTATACTTGCGACGCTGCGGATGATGAAGGATGGCTTCATGGTCACACTGCTTTCCCCTCCTAGTGTAACATGTGTATGCATCGTATCAGCGTGTGACCCGGCACGGCGTATAGAGAGAATTCTCAAGAGCAAAATTACCAGAACGCTATTAACTAAGTGTGAGCTGAATTAAGACTATTAACTGAATGATTCTCCCATAGGGAATGAAGCGCCCCCGCTGCTACTAAACCGCGACTAAAAAGTACGGAGAGTAAAAAGTACGGGGAGTAAAAAGCGAAACGATGTTGTGAAAATCTCTCACTGCACAAAGGCTTTAGCATGATATCCTCAAGAGTCCATAATAGAAAATTGAATAATTTTCTATTATGGACTCTTGATATCCTGTTAAAAATAGCCTTTCTATAAGATGGACATAATAGTGATAGTACATAAGTAAAAGCGTCTACGCGAAATGTGGCTGGAGTTATGTCATAGGGATGTAGGTCGTTATGTAGACAACACAAAATACCAACAAAATAAGGCGCGTAAAATTCATGTAAAAGCTCCTATTTTTTGCCCTTTTCCACCGGCGTTGGGTTTCTCGTAGCAACCTGCTACGAGTCTACACACAATGTGCGCATTTCGACAAGCACAAACATGACGCCCACACATACTAACGCCCACACATCCACACATACGGACACCACACAGCTCCCCACTACTACCCGCGCCACACATACATAACGCCACACATGCCACACACTACGGACCCGCCACACATCACCCCTACTAGCCGCCCAACATACTAAAGCCCACAAATCCACACATACTGGACACCCACATCATCCCACACATACAACGCCCACACATCACTGACACCCACACATACTACGCCCCCACATCACACATACTTACGCCCATTTACTAACACCCACACACCCCACACATACTAAACGCTCGCACACATCCCACATTACTTACACCTCCAGCATATCCGACAGCCCACGTATCCACACAGTGCTCTATCACCCCCGCTATGACACCCACATTCATCCACACATTACTTGCACCCACACATCCACAAATACTTCACACACCCCCCACATACAAACGCCACACATCCACAGCAGTACTACATCCCCAACATACTTAACGTCCACAATCCACACAATCTTACACCCCCACACCACAACCATACTTGTTACACCCCCACATACTGACATCCACACATCCACACATACTTACACAACATACTGACACCCACACGATCCACACATACCTGACACCCACACAATCCACACATACTTACACCCAACATACTGACACACCACAATCCAACAATCTTAACACGTCCAACATACTTGACACCCCCACAATCCACACATATTACACCACCATACTGACACCAGCACACCCACACATTACTTAACACCCACATACCCACACACCCACACTAATTACACGATTACACCCCAACAACTGCACACCCACCACATCCACACATACTTACACAACCGCAACATACGATGACCCCACACCATCCACACATCTTAACACAGCACACACACCCAACATACTTACACCCACACACCCACACATACTTACACCGTTACACACCCACATACTGACACCACACATCCCACCTCACTTACACCCAAATACTGACACCCGACACATTCCAACACATACTTACACCCAAACCACAAGTGTCACCCACATGACTAACGTCCACACATCCACAAACACTAACACACCATACTACACCACACAACCCATCACACTCACAATCTTACACACAACATACTGACATCACACATCCACAACATACTTACACCCAACAATACTGACACCCACCATCCACATCATACTTAGCACCAACATACTGACACCCACACGAGTCACCCTACACCAACATTACTGCAACAACAGTCACACCAGCTACATCCCACACACCACCCACACATACTTACACGTTACACCCCAACATCCTGACACCCCAGCGACTCCACGCACATACTTACACCCAAATACTGACACACCACACTCCAAACTATACTTACACCCACACACCCACAATCACTTACAGACCCAACATACTCACAATTCACACATACTTACACCCCCCATACCGAACAGCCCACACATCCGCACATGCTTACACACACATCCACACATAGTGACACCCACACATCCCACACATACCTACACCCTCACATTAGCTGAACACCCACACATCCACAATACTTACACTCCAACATCAACACCACACATCCACCACATACTTATCACCCACACATCAACACATACCTTACACCCTGCCATACTAACGACGTACACATCCACACATACTTACATCCACACATACTGTACGCCCACACATCACACCATACTTACAAAACCACACATACTAAGCGCCCACACATCCTCATACTACACGCCACGCATACGGAACTAACAGCATCCCTGACATACTTACACCCACAACATGCCACACTACTAACCGCGCCACACATCCTCACAACATTAACCCCACATGACTGACAACCCCACACATTCCACACATACTTAACTCACCAACATACTAACGCCACAACATTCCACACATACTTACCACCCCAACATATAGACACCCACACATGCCACACAACTAGCCTACCTCCACAATATCTGACACCCACAATCCACACATACTTACAACCTCCACTTATTGACACCCACACATCGCACAATACTTAACGCCCAACATACTAACGCCCACACATCCACCATACTTACATCCCCCCCCCCCCATAATTGAACACCCACACATCCACACAGTTACTACCACCCCGACATATTGACACCCACACAATCCACACATACTTACACCCCCCAACATACTAACGCTCCACACAACCCACATCTACGGCACCCACCACTCCCAAAGACTAACGCCCCCACTAACTAACGCCACACATCCACAACATACTTCTACACAACCCACAACATACCTAACGACCTCAACATCACACAATACTTACACCCCAACATATTGACACACCCACACATCCACACATATACATTACACACCACATCGTAACGCCACACATCCACACCATACTTACCCACCCCCAAAATATCGACACCCCACACATCCACACACTACTAACGCCCACATTCCACACATACGCGACACCCACACATCCAACCCATACGAACACACACCACACCACACATGTACTAACGCACCACAGCCATACTAACGCCCACACATCCACACATAACTACACCCCCACATACTGACAACCCCCACATACCACCATACTTACACCCCCCCCATACTGACACCCTCCCATTCACACATACTAACGCCCACACATCTACACATACTTACTACCCCAGGCATACTGACACCCACAGCCCACACATACTTACCACCCCCCCATACCTGACACCCCACATTCCAACATACTAACCCCACACATCACACATACGTAACACCCACCCCCCCCAATACTGACACCCACACATCCACACACATCAACTAACGGCCGACACATCTCAACATACTTTACACCCCAACATACCGGACATCCAGCACAATCCACAATCATACTAACCGGCCGACCATCCACACATACTTACACCCACACATACGGACACCCACATCCAACATACCTTACACCCACAACATACTGACACCCACACAATCACACATACTTCACCCAACACATTTCCACACATACTTACAGCCCGCACATAACGGACACCAACCACAATACACACATACATTACACCCCAACATACTTGACACCCACACATCCACACCATACCTTAACCGCACACATCCACACGATACATACACCCCAACATATTGACACCCACATCATTCCACCACAGTACTTACACCACCACATCATACAACGCCCACTCCATTTTACATATTACACCCACACATACTGACACCCACACATACGACACGCACCACAACACGCATACCACGCCAACATCACATTAACAGCACCACCACATATGACACCACACAATCCACACATTACTTACACCGCCACATACTACGGCCAGCACCATCCACACATACGGACACCCACACATCCCCACACATACTTGCACCCACACATACTAACGCCCACACTAACCCACACCATAACTAACCGCCACGCAGTCCCACACATACTTACCCAACCATACTGACACCCACACATCATAACCATACTTAACACTCACCGCATACTAAACAACGCCCACAATCCCACAATCTAACAGCCCAACACATCCAGCACTACTCTTACACCCACATCCACACATACTTACACCCCGTACTGGTACCCCACCCTCACATCCACACCCATTACTAAACGCCCACACATCCACACATACTTACACCCCCCATACGGACACCACACATCCTACCACATATAACGCCCACACATCCACACATACTTACACCCCCCCATATCGGACACCCACACATTCCACACCATACTTACACCCGCCACATTACTAACCCCCCACACATCCACACATACTTACACCCCCACATATTGACACCCACACATCCACACATACTTACACCCCACATACTAACGCCCACACATCCACACATACTTACACCCCCCCCCATACTGACACCCACACATCCACACATACTTACACCCCAACATACTGACACCCACACATCCACACATACTTACACCCCCACATACTGACGCCCACACATTCATACATAATTACACCCCCCCTCATACTGACACCGACACATTCACACATGCCTACACCCCCACATAATGACACCCACACATCCACACATACTTACACCCCCACATACTGACACCCACACATCCACACATTCTCACACCCCCACATACTGACACCCACACACACTAACGTGCACACATGCAGAAAACCACTCACTCTACGGCTACGCAAAACGTATTGCTGAAATTGATGATCATGTATGTAATGAGAAACTTCCAGCATGCACAGGCTTCACTTTTCAGAAAAAGCGGTGTAACTGACAGGGAGGATGGCGCATCAAAAAAACCAGTACATTGCGCCGTAGAGGGTGACAACAGACATTTGCCTAATAAATACGCCTTCATGTCATATACTTTACGTACGGAACGTAAATCTCACGTTCGCTCTTCGACACACAACCTACACCGGGCGTCAGGTATTCATAAAGTAACTTATTCGCGCTAACCGGTCCGTATATAAACGGGAACTTTGTGTTAGCAAAAGCAGTTACGATCTCAATAAACCACGGACGCATGAACGCAGCATGATTAAACCGTGGGGCAGAAAGACTGCAACGATGTATGTAATGAAAGTCTGGCGTCAGATGCGATGTTAGTGAGCAGCTGGAATGGTTGTAGTTGTTTATCGGTTGAGATAATTAATTCGGTTAGATTGAAATAGTAAGCTCACGTTGGCATGACGTAAGAGCTCAAGGCACTGCATAAATTACGATAACCAGAATCCATAAAACTGAATGTATTTCATAAATCAAATAGAGAAAACCCAGATCAAAATTTGAAAGATGAGCAAATGGTTTAAGAGAGAAAGAAAATGCATAAAAGCTTTATAGGGGAACGCCATCAATAAATCGAAGACGAAAATAACAACAGCATGCAGAATGAGTTTTGCCTTAATCCGACTTGATATCAAACCAACAATCCGAGTGATTAAAATATTCATATATCAGAAATGAACACGATTGCTAGTAGATTGCGACAGCGTCTTTAAGTTAATCAAAATTTAATTGTAGTATTGGCCAAAAATATTCATATAGGGATTTAACTACGCACTGAAGATAATTATGCATATGAACGAAAGACTTAGGAACGCTTTCAAAATATAAAACCTAGCATTTATACAGAAAATGACAGAACAACAGTAGAAATGCGCAAATAACACTAAGAAATCTTACTAACACATTTCGGGTAGTAATTACAGAGCTATAATTATAACTATAATTAATCTTCATTAAGGCCAAAAACGTCAGCAGATTATGCACATTTGTAGACTATGACAGAAACATATTCAGACGAATCATAACAATTTATCATACACCAGTGGCGCCATATGATGACAGCGGCGCTGATAACACATAGACAAAAACACCGAACGTGATTTCTCAAAGAAAGTCTCTGGCGTCTAGTAACCTTGTTTCACCCTATTAAAAACATTTATTACACAGACGCTCCTTAACTTATTCCGATCTCCCGATCTTATTCTTCACTAGCGTGTATAACTACCGAAAAGAAGAATGGAGCCGGCAGTAAGGAAACCCACGTACGTCCAAAGCTGCTCACTGCTCGCCGGACTAACAGCAAGAGCGCTACTAACTCCAGGCGGACAATGCAGAATCACGGCTAAATACGCTCGCTCTTCGGTCAGTGTACGCGAGTTGACGAAGAACGAGCGATAATAAAGAGGGGGGGCTGTGCATGGTCCCGGGATTAGGGAATCCTATACATTGCTGCTTACAGCGTGGTAGTTACTATACTATGGTGTGGCGTGGGAGGAGCTCACCTGTACGTCCGCCTTCGTGCCAGCGTCACACGTGCCCGCTTCCCAGAGTATCTGAAACATATACGGACAGCAATACATGAGTCACATGAGTGACAATGAGTTAAACGAAGGCGGCACTAGTAAGCATCAACACGCTGAAGCAACGCGACGAAGCGTTAACATCTAACCGCCCGCGTTAACATCAAATATTAAGCGTGGCGCGTGCTGTGGGACGGAGAGGGCCTGGCAGCGGTTGTGGGAGAGGGCCTGGCAGCGGTTGTGGGAGAGGGGCCTGGCAGCGGTTGTGGGGAGGGCCTGGCAGCGGTTGTGGGAGAAGGCCTGGCAGCGGTTGTGGGAGAGGGCCTAGCAGCGGTTGTGGAGAGGGCCTGGCAGCGGTTGTGGGGAGAGGCCTAGCAGCGGTTGGGGAGAGGGCCTGGCAGCGGTTGTGGGAGAGGCTGGCAGGCTTGTGGGAGAGGCCTGCAGCGGTTGTGGAGAGGCCTAGCAGCCGGTTGTGGGAGAGGGCCTAGCAGCGGTTGTGGGAGAGGGCGGCCTGGCAGCGGTTGTGGGAGAGGGCCTGGCAGCGGTTGTGGGAGAGGGCTTGGCAGCGGTTGTGGGAGAAGGCCTGGCAGCGGTTGTGGGAGAGGGCCTGGCAGCGGTTGTGGGAGAGGGCCTGGCAGCGGTTGTGGGAGAGGCTTGCAGCGGTTGTGGAGAGGGCCCTGGCAGCGCGGTTGTGGAGAGGGCCTGGCAGCGGTTGTGGAGAAGGCCTGGCAGCGGTTGTGGAGAGGCGCTGGCAGCGTTGTGGGAGAGGGCCTGGCGCGCAGCGGTTGTGGGAGGGCCTGCAGCGGTTGTGGGAGAGGCCTGGCAGCAGAGCTTCCATACTAACCGCGCGCACACGTCCCACGCGGCTAGCGGGCACTGCGCTCCTTCCCAGGATCGATAACACCAAATGCTCGCGCGCACACAGATCTCTCGTCCACGTTGTCGCTGAGCGAGCGTGCGGGTCCGGCGCGGCGGGGGCTTCATTTACATGGCGAGGCAAAATAACGCAGACGAATCGATGAGGATGCTATGAAGTCAGATATAAGCCAGCAAATTTGATTGCGCGCCGCTCGTTTGCTGCGCGAAATGTTCCGGGCTGCGGCTTTCGCTGGCGACCGAGGAATGATAACTGTCGTCTGCGCGAGCAATGGACGCCATTGATGCCCGGCATAATTGCAGGCCGGCTCGAATTATTGTATAATAATGCGTTCCAATTTTCGTCGACTCGTATCAGTAATTAGATCTTGTTCACGGAACGTTCGGTATAATGTTCATTTGAAGTGACGAGTAATAGTCGGACAGGGGGAAGGAATGCGCAGCGAGGGTTCCGTGATTCTCCGGCCAGAATGACCATAAACTAAGAATAGGTTATTCTTAGAGCAACCAAGATATAGCACGAGGACTCCAAGTGGCGTGCGACGAGCGAAATAAACGCAAGTTATGCACGAGTGTGTAATGAGAAAATCGCTAAAATAACCGTGATTTTGCCGATGTGCTCTCTCCATCTGTACCAATGAAGGCGAATTGTTTGAATAATTAACGGTATAACACGTGACGAATAACTTCGCGTGACAGTCTTGTTAAAATCAATCAGTAAATACGCTTCCAGGCGTAAAATTCATTATAGAATGCATGATGTTGACAAGAATAGAATCGAGAAAATGCCGCCGCGCACGTAATTCACGTCGACGTAAAACGAATGCATAACGAGATATATCTCATATCCCATCATTTTCCGAGAAAAGCGCCACTTTTACTATACGATGCGTAACAAGAAAAAATAGTGTCTCAAGGCTAATATATATATATATAACGTATATATTTTTTGAATTTGTTATATATATATATATATATATATATATATATATTATTATAAAATAACAAATTCAAAAAATTTGTAAAGCATGTCAGCTGAAAGCCTAAGGAAGTTATGTACGTCTCGAATGCTCGCTGATTAACATTTAAATACCCTTTACCTATTTTTTGAATTTGTTTTTTTATCTACATGGGTACACTATATATATATAAGTTCAGTTTCCAATTACACAGAAAACATTGAAATGACAACAACTGGAGACATAATTATGCATAATGGTGCATAATGGTGCATAATTATGTCTCCAGTTGTCATTTCAATTTTTCTGTATTTATATATACACACATCTAATTCACGTAAGCATGCCTAAAAACTGTTAGCTAGAACGGATGGCTAGCACTCCCCACGGAGTCGTCAGAGAGAGGATCAAATTAGATAAAGACATTGTCTTGATCGCGCGACTACAATGCTCTAAGCCAATCACGAGCGTGACAATTCGGTTTCAGATAGCAGCGCCACAGGATTCGTTCCGCTTTCCTCACGATGTATCGGATAAAGCTTGTTCCAACGTCTCACGCCCGCAGGCTGAGCATGATTCTGTTACAAAGCTCTCATCTCTCGTATCATGGGATTTTCTGAAGATATCGGGAGGTAAGCGTCCTTTGTTCTGTTGTTCCCATCGCGCTTAGTGTTCTGAGCATTTCAGTGGGGTTTCGTTATCGCGCAGATAACGGGTAACAGTAACGAGTATTCGAGACCGGGTCTACATCGCCTCTGTCCAACGACTTATATTATTTGCTATGGTCAAAGCAAGCAGTGGCGTAGTTAGGGGGGCAAAGGGGGCCATGGCCCCCCTGTTGATCCGAAAGTAAAAGAAAATAAATTGTTCTACTAAAAGAGAATTGTCCTTGTCAGAATGAAGGCTATACATATAAGCCTACTCAAAAGTGCCTCAAATACCATCTCCTGCGATAAACATTTTTTTAATTCTGGGGAGACCCCCATACCCCCGCCCGTTTTCACCCCCTCCTTTTATATATCTGGTAGCATGCAGAAACAACCAACAAAAATGTCGCCTTTATGCATGGCGCCTGAAACAAAGATTGCAAAGCTGAGAGGCGAGGGAACGTATGGTGTGGAGAGAGAGGCGAAGGAACCATTAAAATATTAAGTCATCCCACCATTTTAAGCAGTTCGCTGTTTTTGGCCCCCTGTTAAAAATAATGGCTACGCCAATGATAGCAAGTGAATCCCGGGTCTAGGACCCGTACACAGCACACTATTACAGCACCCGGAGAATACACCGACGCAATACTAAGCAGAGAGATTAACTAGATGTTGCTAAATGCTGACCGTTGGCAGTAGGCGGTAAGCAGCTTATTCCACGTTCATTGCTTCCAAGTTAAAAGTCAAACCGTCAACGCTACAGCAGACCCACCATTAACATACTGCACGCGGTTAGAGGCAGCACAACCCTGGCCATACTCATTCTGTTAATGGAACGTAAGGCATAATAGTAAACAGTTGGCGGAATATTATCTCTCGCAGGCATCACTGCGCCTGCGTGAGACAAGTATGGTAATGCATTCGCTAATAACGTGTACGGGGCGACACGCTAGTGTACCGACTATATAAGTCGCGCTAAAAATCAGCATCGGCATGTTCAAAGCACAGCTGCATCCTAATGGCCATAATAAGGGTAAATGACTTCACTCACCTTATCTTCCAACGATGATGATTTAAAACGGCTTTTGGCTTCTTACGGATTACGAAAATTTGGCGTCGGCGAAAACCGACACGAATGTTTGCGGATGTGTTTATTTGAAGTTTATATCACTTAGGCCTACTTGGCAAATACAAGATTCGTTGCGCATTTTCCCCGTACGTATTATTATTTTGTTATTTTTCAATGTTGCTCATACACATGCGTATCGTGAGAAGTATGGGAAGCAATGGCCTTCAGGGGACTTGATCCGCGGCGAGCCGTATTTAAGTCAGGAGTGATCCCGTGTAGAACTCCTTAGTACAGCTGTAATGTATTTTTGTGTAATTACCTCCGGCAAGGAGGTTATGTTTTCGCCCCTGTTCCTTTGTTTGTTGGTTTGTTTGTCTGTCAACTGAATATCTCAAAAAAAATTACGGACGGATTTGATGAATTTTCGGGAGCGGGTTTGGTCTTGGGCAAGAACCAATCGATTAGATTTTGTTGGTGATCCGAATCCAGATCTGGATCCAGGATTTGTTTTTAATTTATTTTATTATGTTGTGGAAGACTTCGGACGCATTCAAATTCAAATTCAATTCAATTCAAAATTCATCAAAAATATCCTGGATCTATTTTTTTCAAATTTCTGAAAATTTCATCAAACTCTATATTGGGTGTACCAGCAAGATGGGGGGGGGGGCTGTTACGCTGTGGCTATACGGAGTATAGTCGAGATATATAATCGGAGGTTTGCTATCTCCGATTGCTCTTGTGTTGTTGTTGTGTTGGGAGGCACGACAGCAGGGAACGAGACGGCGCCACGAACCCCAGGTCATCATTCAACCTGAAGTTCATGTTTGAGGTCAAACGTGAAGGTGAAGGTGAAAGATTACGCTACCCGTTCTATGTTTCCCCCTTTACGAATCGAATTCAGTTAAAGACCTAACCGACTGACCATGTTAACTATTTAATAGCAGCGATACACGTTGCTCTTAGACGGTACAAAACACAACAGAACTTTGAATGTAAGCGGATCGCACGTAGTCCAACCATCTAATTAACTTAGGCAATAACGTAGCAGACAATTAAAGGCGAGTGCAACGGTGTATTTGATTGACGTCAGAATATGTGCTGCTGGTAATAGTAGAATAGCAAAGGCTCATAACGTGGTATAACATTTCTGCGCTACAGGTAACAGTAGAATAACGCGTGCACATAACGTGGTAACATTGTTGAGATCAGTGTCGGCCGC
>NW_014577152.1:289974-308537 GCF_000485595.1 Priapulus caudatus
CCCCACATACTACCGCCCACACATACTAACGCCCACACATCCACACATATGGACACCCACACATCCCCACATACTACCGCCCACACATACTAACGCCCACACATCCACACATATGGACACCCACACATCCCCACATACTACCGCCCACACATACTAACGCCCACACATCCACACATATGGACACCCACACATCCCCACATACTACCGCCCACACATACTAACGCCCACACATCCACACATACGGACACCCACACATCCCCACATACTACCGCCCACACATACTAACGCCCACACATCCACACATACGGACACCCACACATCCACACATACTAACGCCCACACATACTGACACCCACACATACTAACGCCCACACATCCACACATACTTACACCCCCACATACTAACACCCACACACCCACACATACTAACGCTCACACATCCCCACATACTTACACCTCCACATACCGACACCCACACATCCACACATGCTTACACCCCCGCATACTGACACCCACACATCCACACATACTTGCACCCACACATCCACACATCCACACATACCTACACCCCCCCATACAAACGTCCACACATCCACACATACTTACACCCCCACATACAAACGTCCACACATCCACACATACTTACACCCCCACATACTAACGTCCACACATCCACACATACTTACACCCACACACCCACACATACTTACACCACCACATACTGACATCCACACATCCACACATACTTACACCCAACATACTGACACCCACACATCCACACATACTTACACCCACACACCCACACATACTTACACCCCCACATACTAACGTCCACACATCCACACATACTTACACCCACACACCCACACATACTTACACCCACACACCCACACACCCACACATACTTACACGGTTACACCCCAACATACTGACACCCACACATCCACACATACTTACACCCAACATACTGACACCCCACACATCCACACATACTTACACAGCAACACACCCACACATACTTACACCCACTAACCCACACGATACTTACACGTTACACCCACATACTGACACCCACACATCCCAGCACCATACTTACACCCAAATACTGACACCCACACATCCAATCACATACTTACACCCACACCCACAAGTTACACCCCACATACGTAACGTCCACACATCCACAACATACTACACCCACACACCCACACATACTTACACACACATACTGACATCACACATCCACAACTACTACCACCCAAACATACTGACACCCACCATCCACATCATACTTAGCACCCAACATACTGACACCCACACGATCCACACATACTCTACAGCCCAACATTACTGACAACCCACACAGTCCACACACTACTTATACCCACAATCACACACCCACACATACTTTACACGGTTACCCCCAACATCTGACACCCCACACATCCACCACATACTACACCCAACATACTGAACACCCACACTCCACACATACTTACACCCACACACCCACAATCACTTACAGCCCAACATACTACATTCACACATTACTTACAACCCCCCAACGAACGCGCCACACATCCGCACATAGCTTACACCCACACATTCCACACATACGTGACACCCACACCTCCACACATCTACACCCTCACATACTGACAACCCACACATCCACAATACTTACACTCCACATACGAACACCACACATCCACACATACTTTACACCACACATCAACACATACCTTACACCCTCCATACAACGACTACACATCCACACATACTTACATCCACACACATGACTGACGCCCACACATCCACACATACTTACAACCACACATACTAACGCCCACACATCCCTGCATACTACACCCACGCATACGGACACTTACAGCATCCCTACATACTTACACCCACAACCCACACATGACTAACGCCACACATCCTCACATACTTAACCCCACATTAGCTGACACCCCACACATTCCACACATGAGCTTAACCCCACATACTAACGCCCACACATCCACACATACTTACACCCCAACATATGACACCCACACATGCCACACATACTAGACCCCTCCACAATATTGACACCCCACAATCCAACATACTTCAACCTCCACTATTGACACCCCACACCATCCACAATACTTACACGCCAACATACTTAACGCCCCACACATCCACACATACTTACATCCCCCCCCCCCCATATTGACACCCACACATCCACACAGTTACTACCACCCCGACATATTGACACCCACACATCCACACATCTTTACACCCCGCCACATACTAACCGCCTCACACACCCACATCATACGGGCACCCACACGTCCAAAGACTAACGCCCACCACTACTAACGCCCCACACATCCACAACATACTTAACCACCCACATACCCTAACGCCTCAAACATCACACATACTTTACAGCCCAACATATTGACACCCCACACATCCACACATTACTTACACCCACATACTAACGCCCACACATCACACATACTCACCCACCCCAAAATATGACACACCACACATCCACACACTACTAACGCCCAACAATCACAATACAGCGACACCCACACATCCACACATTAGCGAACACCACACACCACACATGACTTAACGCCCACACATACTAACGCCCACAACCACAACATAACTACACCCCCAATACTGACACCCCACACATCCACCATACTTACACCCCCCCCATACTGACACACCTCCATCCACACATACCTAACGCCCCACACATCTACACATACTTACACCCCAGCATACTGACACCACAACAGCCCACACATACTTACCACCCCCCCCATACCTGACACCCTTCCACATCACACACATACTAACGCCCACACCATCACAATACGTTTAACACCCCCCCCCCCATACTGACACCCACACCATCCGCCACATACTAACGCCGACACATCTCACACTACTTTACACCCCACATACCGGACACCACACAATCCACAATTACTAACCGGCCGACACATCCACACATACTTATCACCCCCCACACATACCGGACACCACCACATCCAACATACCTTACACCCCAACATACTGACACCCACACATCCACACATACTTACACCCAAACACATCCACACATACTTACACGCCCCACATACGGACACCAACACATCCAAATACTTACCACCCCAACATACTGACACCCACACATCCACACATTACTAACCCACACATCCACACATACTATACACCCCAACACTATTGACACCCCACACATTTCCACACATACTTACACCACCACATATACCAACGCCCACTCATTTTTTTAAACCACACATACTTACACCCACACAACGGACACCCACAACACGCATACTCAACGCCCAACACACTCCACATTACTTACACCCCACATACTGACACCACACATCCACACATACTTACACCGCCACATACTAACGGCCAGCACACATCCAACATACGGACACCCACACATTCCACACATACTTGCACCCACACATACTAACGCCCACACACGCCACACCATACTAACGCCACGCAGTCCCAACATACTTCCACCCAACCATACTGACACCCAACATGCCATAACCATACTTAACACTCACCCATACTAAACACCCCACAATCCACACATACTAACGCCCACACTCCAGCACATACTCTTACACCCAACCATCCACACATACTTACACCCCGTACTGACACCCTCACATCCACACATACTAACGCCCACACATCCACACATACTTACACCCCCCATACGGACACCACACATCCTACACATATAACGCCCACACATCCAACATACTTACCACCCCCCCATATCGACACCCACACAATCCACACATACTTACACCCGCCACATACTAACCCCCCACACATCCACACATACTTACACCCCACATACTGACACCCACACATCCACAACATACTTACACCCACATATAACGCCCACACATCCACACATTACTTACACCCCCCCCCACATACTGACACCCACACATCCACACATACTTACACCCCAACATACTGACACCCACACAGCACACATACTTACACCCCCCAATACTTTGACGCCCACACAATCATACATAAATTACACCCCCCCCTATACTGACACGACACATTCACACATACCTACACCCCTACGATAAATGACACCCACACATCCACCACATACTTACACCCCCCACATACTGACACCACACACCATCCACACATTCTCACACCCCCACATACGACAACCCAGACACACTAACGTGCACACTGCCAGAAAACCACTCACTCTACGGCTACGCCGAAACGTTATTGCTGAAATGGATGTCATGTATGTATATCGAGAAAACTTCCAACATCCCACAGGCTTCACTTTTCAGAAAAAGCGGTGACGTGTAACTGACAGGAGGAGGCGCCATAAAAAAAAAAACCAGTACATTGCGACCGTAGAGGGTGACAAACAGACATTTCCTAATAAATTACGCCTTCATGCATATACCTTTACGTACGAACGTAAATCTCAGTTTCGCCTCTTCGACACACAACCTACACCGGGCGTTCAGAGTATTCATAAAGATAACTTATTCGCCCGCTAACCGGTCCGTATTGATAAACGCCGAAACTGTGTGTTTAGCAAAAGCAGTTACGATCTCAATAAACACGGACGCATGAACGCAGCATATTAAACCCGTAGGGCAGAAAGACTGCACGATGTATGTAATGAAAGTCTGGCGTCAGATGCGATGTTTAGTGAGCAGCTGGAATGGTTGTAGTTGTTTATCGGTTGAATAATTATCGGTTAGAATTGAATAGTTAGCTCCACGTGGCATGACGTAAGAGCTCAAGGCCACTGCATAATTACGATAACAGAATCCATAAAACTGAATGTAGTTTCATAAATCAAATAGAGAAACCCAGCATCAAAATGTTGAAAAGATGAGCAAATGGTTTAAGAGAGAAAGAAAATGCATAAAAGCTTTATAGGGAACGCCATCAATAAATCGAGCGACAATAACAACAGCATGCAGAATGAGTTTTTGCCTTAATCCGACTTGATATCAAACCAACAATCCGAGTGATAAAATATTCATATATCAGAAATGAACACGATTGCTAGTAGATTGCGACAGCGTCTTTAAGTTAATCAAAAATTTAATTGTGTATTTGCGCCAAAAATATTCATATAGGGATTTAACTACGCCATGAGATAATTATGCATCATGAACGAAAGACTTTTAAGAACGCTTGTCGAAATATAAAAACTAGCATTTATACAGAAAATGACAGAACCAACAGTAGAAATGCGCAAATAACACTAAGAAATCTTACTAACACATTTCGGGTAGTAATTACAGAGCTATAATTTATAACTTAATTAATCTTCGATAAGGCCAAAACGTCAGCAGATTATGCACATTTGCTAGACTATGACAGAAACATATTCAGACAATCATAACAATTTATCATACACCAGTTGCGCCATATGATGACAGCGGCGCTGATAACACATAGACAAAACACCGAACGTGATTTTCAAGAAAGGCTCTGGCGTCTAGTAAGCTTGTTTCACCCTATTAAAAACATTTATTACACAGAACGCTCCTTAACTTATTCCGATCTCCCGATCTTGATCTTCACTAGCGTGTATAACTACCGAAGAAGAATGGAGCGGCATTAAGGAAACCCACGTACGTCCAAAGCTGCTCACTGCTCGCCAGGACTAATAACAGCAAGAGCGCTACTAACTCCAGGCGGACATGCGAATCACGGCTAAATAGCTCGCTCTTCGTCAGTGCTACGCGAGTTTGACGAAGAACGAGCGATAGAAAGGGGGGGCTGCTGCCATAGTCCCGCGGATTAGGAATCCTATACCACTTGCTGCTTACAGGTGTAGCTTACATACTATGCGTGTGGGCGTGGGAGGCGCTCACCTGTACGTCCGCCTTCGTGCCAGCGGTCACACGTGCCCGGCTTCCCAAAGAGAATCTGAAACAATCTAGGACACAATACATGAGTCACATGAGTGACAACATGAGCAAAGGCGGCCACTAGTAAGCGATCAACACGCCTGACAGCAACGCGGACGAAGCATTAACATCTAACCGCCCCGCGGTTAACGATCAGAATATTAAGCGTGTGCGCCGTGCTGTGGAGGACGGCAGAGGGCTGGCAGCGGTTGTGCAAGAGCGGCCTGGCAGCGCGTTGTGGAGAGCGGCCTAGCAGCGGTATGCTGGGAGCAGGGCCTGGCAGCGGTTGTGGGATGAAAGGGCCTGGCAGCGGTTGTGGAGAGGCGCCCTGGCAAGCGGTCAGTGTGGAGAGGCGACTCGCAGCGGTTGTCGGCGAGAGGCCTGGCACGGTTGTGGGAGAGGGCCTGGCATGCGGTTGTGGGTAGAGGCCTGGCAGCGGTTGTAGGAGAGGCCTGGCACGCGGTTGGGGAGAGGGCCTGGCAGCGGTTAGTGGGAGAGGGCCTGGCCAGCGGGTTGTGGAGAGGGCTTGGCAGCCGTTGTGGGAGGGGACCTTAGCAGCGTTGTGGTGAGAGGACCTAGCAGCGCGTTGTGGGCAGAGGGCCTGGACAGCCGTTGTGGGAGGGGCCTGGCAGCGCGTTGGGGCAGAGCGGGCCTGGCAGCCGGTTGTGGGGAAGAGGGCCTGGCAAGCGTTGTTGGGAAGGGCCTGCCCAGCGGTTGTGGAGAAGGCCCTGGCAGCGGCTTGTGGGAGAGAGGCGCTTGGCAGCGGTGGGGAAGAGGGCCTGGCAGCGCTGTTGTGGAGAAGGCCTGGCAGCGTTGGGGAGAGGGCCTGGCAGCGTTCGTGCGGAGAAGGCGCCTGGCAGCGGTTGTGGGAGAGGGCTGGCAGGGTTGTGGGAGAGGGCCTGGCCAGCGGTTGTCGGGCGAAGGCCTGGCAGCCGGTTGTGGAGAGGGCCTGGCAGCGGTTGTGGGAGAGGCCTGGACCAGCCGGTTGTTGAAGGGCTGGCCAAGCGGCTTTGGGAGAGGGCTGGCAACGGTTGTGGGATAGGTCTGCAGCGGTACTTGTGGGAGCAGGCCTGGCAGCGGTTGTTGGCGAGAGGGCCTGCACGGTTGTGGGAGAGGGCTGGCACGCGGTTGTCGGCGGAGAGGCCTGCAGCGGTTGTGGAAGAGAGGGCCTGGCATGCGGTTGTGGCAGAAGCCTGGCCAGCGGTTGTGCGAGAGGCCTGGCAGCGCGTTGTGGCGAGAGGGCCCTAGAGCGGTTCTTGTCGGCGACGGAGGCCTAGCAGCGTTGTGGAGAGCGGCCTGGCAGCGGTTGTGGAGAGGGCCTGGCAGCGGTCTGTGGGAAGAGGGCCTGCAGCGCGTTGTGGCGAGAAGCCTGGCAGCGGTTGTGGGAGAGGGCCTAGCACGCGGTGTGGAGAGGGGCCTAGACACGGTTCGGTGGAAGAGCGCCTGGCAGCGGCTTGGGAGAGGCCTGGCAAGCGGTTGTGGAGAGGCCTAGCACGCCGTTGTGGAGAGGCTTGTCAGCGGTGTGTGGGACCGAGGGACTTGACAGCGGTTGTGGGGGAGGGCCTGGCAGCAGAGCTTCCATACTACCGCGCGCACACGTCCCACGCGGCTAGCGGGCACTCGCCTCCTTCCCAGGATCGATAACACCAAATGCTCGCGCGCACACAGATCTCTCGTCCACGTTGTCGCTGAGCGAGCGTGCGGTCCGGCGCGGCGGCGGCTTCATTTACATGCGGAGGCAAAAATAACGCAGACGAATCGATGAGGATGCTATGAAGTCAGATATAAGCCAGCAAATTTGATTGCGCGCCGCTCGTTTGCTGCGCGAAATGTTCCCGGGCTGCGGCTTTCGCTGGCGACCGAGGAATGATAACTGTCGTCTGCGCGAGCAATGGACGCCATTGATGCCCGCATAATTGCAGGCCGGCATCGAATTATTGTATAATAATGCGTTCCAATTTTTCGTCGACTCGTATCAATAATTAGATCTTGTTCACGGAACGTTCGGTATAATGTTCATTTGAAGTGACGAGTAATAGTCGGACCGGGGGAAGGAATGCGCAGCGAGGGTTCCGTGATTCTCCGGCCAGAATGACCATAGACTAAGAATTCTTAGTAGTATATGGTATAACCAAGATATAGCACGAGGACTCCAAGTGGCGTGCGACGAGCGAAATAAACGCAAGTTTATGCACGAGTGTGTAATGAGAAAAATCGCTAAAAATAACCGTGATTTTTGCCGATGTGCTCTCTCCATCTGTACCAATGAAGCGGAATTTGTTTGAATAATTAACGGTATAACAACGTGACTAATAACTTCGCGTGACAGTCTTGTTAAAATCGTATCAGGAAATACGCTTCCAGGCGTAAAAATTCATTATAGAATCGCATGATGTTGACAAGAATAGAATCGAGAAAATTGCCCCGCGCACGTAATTCACGTCGACGTAAAACGAATGCATAACGAGATATATCTCATATCCCATCATTTTCCGAGAAAAGCGCCACTTGTGATGCCATACGTAAATACGATATACGATGCGTAACATGAAAAAATAGTGTCTCAAGGCTAATATATATATACGTATATATTTTTTGAATTTGTTATATATATATATATATTATTATAAAATAACAAATTCAAAAAATTTGTAAAGCATGTCAGCTGAAAGCCTAAGGAAGTTATGTACGTCTCGAATGCTCGCTGATTAACATTTAAATACCCTTTACCTATTTTTTGAATTTGTTTTTTTATCTACATGGGTAACATATATATATATAAGTTCAGTTTTCCAAATTACACAGAAAACATTGAAATGACAACAACTGGAGACATAATTATGCATAATGGTGCATAATGGTCCATAATTATGTCTCCAGTTGTTATCATTTCAATATTTTCTCTATTTATATATACACACATCTAATTCACGTAAACATGCCTAAAAACTGTTAGCTAGAACGGATGGCTATAGCACTCCCCACGGAGTCGTCAGAGCGAGGATCAAATTATATAAAGACTATTGTCTTAATCCGCGACTACAAATGCTCTAAGCCAATCACGAGCGTGACAATTCGGTTTCAGATAGCAGCGCCACAGGATTCGTGTCCGCTTTCCTTCACGATGTATCGGATAAAAGCTTGTTCCAACGTCTCACGCCGCAGGCTGAGCATGATTCTGTTACAAAGCTCTCATTTCTCGTATCATGAGATTTTCTGGAGATATCGGGAGGAAAGCGTCCTTTGTTCTGTTGTTCCCATTGCGCTTAGTGTTCTGAGCATTTCAGTGGGGTTTCGTTATCGCGCAGATAACGGGTAACAGTAACGAGTATTCGAGACCGGGTCTACATCGCCTCTGTCCAACGACTTATATTATTTGCTATGGTCATAGCAAGCAGTGGCGTAGTTAGGGGGGCCAAAGGGGGCCATGGCCCCCCTGTTGATCCGAAAGTAAAAGAAAATAAATTGTTCTACTAAAAAGAGAATTGTCCTTGTCAGAATGAAGGCTATACATATAAGCCTACTCAAAAGTGCCTCAAATACCATCTCCTGCGATAAACATTTTTTTTAATTCTGGGGGAGGACCCCCATACCCCCGCCCGTTTTCACCCCCTCCTTTTATATATCTTGGTAGCATGCAGAAAACAACCAACAAAAATGTCGCCTTTATGCATGGCGCCTGAAACAAAGATTGCAAAGCTGAGAGGCGAGGGAACGTATGGTGTGGAGAGAGAGGCGAAGGAACCATTAAAATATTAAGTCATCCACCATTTTAAGCAGTTCGCTGTTTTTGGCCCCCCTGTTAAAAAATAATGGCTACGCCACTGATAGCAAGTGAATCCCGGGTCTACGGACCCGTACACAGCACACTATTACAGCACCCGGAGAATACACCGACGCAATACTAAGCAGAGAGATTAACTAGATGTTGCTAAATGCTGACCGTTGGCAGTAGGCGGTAAGCAGCTTATTCCACGTTCATTGCTTCCAAGTTAAAAGTCAAACCGTCAACGCTACAGCAGACCCACCATTACCAATACTGCACGCGGTTAGGCAGCACAACCCTGGGCCATACTCATTCTGTTAATGGAACGTAAGGCATAATAGTAAACAGTTGGCGGAATATTATCTCTCGCAGGCATCACTGCGCCTGCGGTGAGACAAGTATGGTAATGCCATTCGCGTAATAACGTGTACGGGGGCGACACGCTAGTGTACCGACTATATAAGTCCGCTAAAAATCAGCATCGGCATGTTCAAAGCACAGCTGCATCCTAATGGCCATAATAAGGGTAAATGACTTTCACTCACCTTATCTTCCCAACGATGATGAATTTAAAACGGCTTTTTGGCTTCTTACGGAATTACGAAAATTTGGCGTCGGCGGAAAACCGACACGAATGTTTGCGGATGTGTTTATTTGAAGTTTATATCACTTAGGCCTACTTGGCAAATACAAGATTCGTTGCGCATTTTCCCCGTACGTATTATTATTTTGTTATTTTTCAATGTTGCTCATACACATGCGTATCGTGAGAAGTATGGGAAGCAATGGCCTTCACGGGGACTTGATCCCGGGCGAGCCGTATTTAAGTCAGGAGTGATCCCGTGTAGAACTCCTTAGTACAGCTGTAATGTATTTTGTGTAATTACCTCCGGCAAGGAGGTTATGTTTTCGCCCCTGTTCCTTTGTTTGTTGGTTTGTTTGTCTGTCAACTGAATATCTCAAAAAAAATTACGGACGGATTTTGATGAAATTTTCGGGACGGGTTGGTCTTGGGCCAAGAACCAATCGATTAGATTTTGTTGGTGATCCGAATCCAGATCTGGATCCAGGATTTGTTTTTAATTTATTTTATTATGTTGTGGGAAAGACTTCGGACGCATTCAAAATTCAAAGTCAATTCAATTCAAAATTCATCAAAAATATCCTGGATCTATTTTTTTCAAATTTCTGAAAATTTCATCAAACTCTATATTGGGTGTACCAGCAAGATGGGGGGGGGGGCTGTTACGCTGTGGCTATAACCGGAGGTATAGTCGAGATATATAATCGGAGGTTTGCTATCTCCGATTGCTCTTGTGTTGTTGTTGTGTTGGGAGGCACGACAGCAGGGAACGAGACGGCGCACGAACCCCCAGGTCATCATTCAACCTGAAGTTCATGTTTGAGGTCAAACGTGAAGGTGAAGGTGAAGATTACGCTACCCGTTCTATGTTTCCCCCTTTACGAATCGAATTCAGTTAAAGAACCTAACCGACTGACCATGTTAAACTATTTAATAGCAGCGATACACGTTGCTCTTAGACGGTACAAAACACAACAGAACTTTGGAATGTAAGCGGATCGCACGTAGTCCAACCATCCGCTTAATTAACTTAGCAGCAATAACGTAGCAGACAATTAAAGCGAGTGGCAACGGTGTATTTGATTGACGTCAGAATATGTGCTGCTGGTAATAGTAGAATAGCAAAGGCTCATAACGTGGTATAACATTTCTGCGCTACAGGTAACAGTAGAATAACCGTGCACATAACGTGGTAACATTGTTGAGATCAGTGTCGCCCCTTACCAACAACGTACGTAATATTAACTTTGTGAAAAAAGCTTATAGCGACGGAACAGCTGTATCGTTTAGCAACGATATACCTTGCATATGAACGACGTAACCTATAACCGTCACCATCACTTTACTTTCTCAATACCATCAGGGAATTAGTTGCTATAGCGATTAACGGCAAAGTAAATCGTTACTTGCTGGGAGCGAGCCTGCATCTTCTATCACAGCAATCGTAAGTGCAACTGGCAATGCAGTAGTGCAAATGTAAATGCAATAGTGCAAATGCAAATCGGAGAGGCAAAGGTAAACGACCAGCGTACATTCGCTCTCAATTCTAGCCGGGAAACATCGTTACATCTACATATAGCGTTAACCGGTGGAGAGCGTTAGCAACCCGATGCCTGACATTGCCACCGCTTCAAAAATTCATTACAAATCTTGGCGCGTTCTCACGCTGCCGTGGTCGAGAGACAGACTAAAGATAGGCTGGCTAGAGGGCGTGTGAATCGATGCTGGGATGGCGTCGACTCCACTGAAGCCGTGTGAGCAAACACGGACGTAAATTACATCGATCTCTACTCAATAGCTGTACACGGATTTGCGAGCTCAGCGAGAGCCACCATTCACAACTATATATATATATATATATATATACGCACGCACGCACGCACGCACGCACACACACACACACACACACACACACACACACACACACACATATATATATATATATATATATATATATATCCTCAGCTCTGTCGCCATTACGTACATATATACGAACTGGCGACAGCGTCGAGTACATGAATAATTAAATTACCGCGCAGCAGCGACAGTTTGGGTGTGTGAGGGAGAGTGGTGCAAGATGGAGAGAAGAGTAGTTGGCTGCATGGCACTCATACTAGTGCATCACCGCTGCCGCATTAATAGCTAGTATCTAATGCCTTAATAACAGCTCATCCCTAATGGGGTAATAGCTGTTAATCAACATCGCGGCAGTAGCTCACCACCGATGCGTTAAAGCTACTATCGCTCTCGTGTGAGTCAAAGAGTGAAAACCCAGAAGAATCACCTGTCTGATAGCAAGTTGGTAATTACGTATACAAATACATTTCTCTGAATCTAGACTGTTACGGATTACAGCCTATCAATTAAGCGAAAAACGTTGTTAACTTCTACTACTGACATCCGTTTGAATTTTGAACACGGCGCCACACTGCGCGCACATCTAACTTACGTTTGTTTAACCGGTTAATTAATACGTACACTTTTGTCATCTCATATCAGTTGACGGTGTCTGGTGCTACCACGAGAAAAGACGCCACTTGAACATGACGAAAAATCAAAATTTGAAGGAATTTGTTTTCATCACAGTTTTGGTGCATACAATAACATGAGAGTGTTACACTTTTAGGGTGTAATAATTTTTATTTTTGACCCATATTATCACGAACTATGGGCGAATGCTAAAAAACAGGAAATAACTATTTTAATAAAAAGACCCCACTCGCCATTACGGGCCATTACGGGCCATCACGGGCCATTACGGTCATATCGTGATTTTTAAGGTGTCATTGAGAGGCTTCTGTCAAATACCTTTCATAGTCTCGTTTATTCTACAACGAGTCACCGTCGTCATTGTTATTTTCCTTTAAGTCATTACTCAGTAAAACGTGCTTGTTTTGTCACGGGCAGCAGGCAGATTAGATGTAAGTAATCGCTAATTAAGTTACGCGTTTATTTGCAGCAGTAAATATTGCGGGAGGTCCGCGCCAACTGTTTTTCAGCATTGCATCATGGCGTCTGGCACGTCACTGATGTGTAAGATAGCAGCGACATGCAACTCTACGATCGAACGCCATAGAGGCGAGTTTCGCATGATGTAAGATGACACGTAATGGAAAGATGTCACGAATAGTAGCTGCTATTAAGCTCCCATGCAGGCAGCATCGGTCAGCCACCCACTAGCCCCGCCCATCTCTGCGCAATCCGACTATGTATAAGAGGAGTCCATTATAGTTTAATTTGTTCGCCCGCGATATCTATTTCCTTCCATTTGGCCCATATATCTATTTGATTAGAAGATACTGCGCCCGTGGAAGCCATGTATTGACCAGACATGGCGAGAGATAGTGACTGCCCGCTCTCTACGTGCGTATGTGCCTGCGGGGAATTCATGGGATTTCCCACCTACCATAGTCACGTCAAATAAAATAACTTAATTTTAATAAATTTGGTTTAAAGGTTTTTGTCTTCTAGGCATATACGAAGAAATCACGGATGAATTTCCTTATATTTTGCCATGTGAATAAAAAGAGAATTTCGCGAGTCCGTAAATCGCTGGCAATATATTTCGCTATGGCCCAGGAAGGATGTTGAGTAGCTAATTCTTATATTTGGTGTTAAAATGATCTATTCTGTTGATGCAGTTTTGGTCAGAACTACGCGTTCTACAATAAATAGTAGTCGTAGGCAGTTAACTTTTTGAAGAAAAACCCCCGGAGGAACTCGTTTAATATACAATCAATATCCTCAATATACATTTAAATATTAAATAGTACTATTTATGGATGTATGGGTGGCATTAAAGAGTGCGAGCCTATATACACGATGAGCGTGCTATCATGAGAGTACAGGGGTGTTCATTAATTGCATTACAAACCACTTTCCTTGCGCAAACCTTCTTTTAGCTCTTAAAGTGATTACGTCACCGTAAATAGTAAACAAAAAAATCCACTTTTCACAAAATATAAGTAATTCTGTTCAGTAATTTTATGGTTAAATTGCTGCATTATACTTCCTATTTTACTATATTGTTCGATGTGAACATACACTCGTGACTCATACATAGCCCATAGAAAGCAATTAATGTTAATTCAAACCGTCCAGGTTTTTTGGATTTTTAACTAGTTGAGAAACAATCTTATCAGGTAAGAATTTGACGATTTGTTTAGTCCCGTTAGTTCTTACTTTTAATGTAAAAAATGGGAATTTTTTTTTACAAATTTTACCATAGAAAATTCGTGACGTAGTCCTTTTAACATACTGCTGCAGGCAACGAGTGCACATAACATAAAGATGTTAGGAGAGATTCAATAAAATCGGTCGTAGTGTAGAAGATCTAGTGCTTGTGCTCGTGCTGGTTCCGCTGCTGCTATTACTGCTGATGGTGGCGGCGGTGGTGGCGACGTTGGTGGCGGCGGTGGTAGCGGCGGTGGTCACCGTTATCGTTGTCATTATAGTAGTTATCATTGTCATCGTCTCTCATCGTTGTTAATTTTATTGGTATTTCCATCGTTTTCATTATAGTTATTGTCACTGTCATCGTCATCATTGTTATCATCTGTCATCGTTGCTATTGTTATCGCCATTGCCTGTCCCACACTGTCTTGCAGCCTCACGTTATTATTTGCATTAAATATGTCGCAGTGTCATATGGTGTCACAAGGTGTCACAAACGGAACCACGTAGTGTCCTACTGCCACACTGCTTTACATAGTAGTAACATACAATCGATGACATCACTATTTACTGTTACACACTGTAGTCGCTCGTATAATAAATACATATAAATAAATAAATAAATATATATATATATATATATGTAGCAGATTTCGCTTTTTTTCAAATCGTGCATCGATGTTTGCATGATTTTATTTCACGCGGAGATGGCCGCTAGCCGCATGAGGACGGTTCCAGGAAGTGGGAACAATAGAGGACGAAAACGGCGGCGAAGAGAAGAGACGCCTGAGGGCGATGGCTGGCAGTCGTGTTTAGAATTTGCGTCGATGTTTAGATTACTTAACCGTGTAGTATGTAGCTGTATGCTGTAGCTAGTAGTGTACGTAGGCTATGTACATGTATAGTATATTTAATCGAGTAAAATCGTACCGTGTTATGGAATATTGTAGGATTTTGTTGAGGACTATTGTGAACGTAATGCAACGTTTAACTATACGGCTACGTAGGTGTACGGCCGAGGAGGGGAAGGAAAAACTTCATCTGTTGTGTTTATTAATTATGAGAAGAATCGCTGGACGACTATAGGGTGGAGAGTTCCACTCTTAGTTGCTGCTAGCCAGCAGGACTGTGGGAAACGCCACTGTGGTTTGTCGTTTCGCCATGTGCATTTGGTTTTCTCCTATTTATATGCGCGTGCTGTTTTTCGTCCTCTACGGAATCTACTTTTTAGCAATTATTGTTGACGTTCGTATAGCGATTTTATGTTTGCGCTGCGTATGTGCTAGGCGTGGCTGCAGTTACTGCCTTATTTGCACATCACTTATTGCGACTCGCCCCCCCTCCCCTCTGCTATCTCTTCACTGGACGATCCGCGAACGCCCCCCTCCCCCTCCTTTTTCTTCGGCGCTCGGGGTCGCTTTGACTGCTTCGTGCCTGCGTCGCTGATCTTAGTGATCGAAATCGGTAATGGACGGGGAGAGCTAACGGCCCTGTCAGGCTTGCGCGGCCCGACTAACGCGGCAACCATTACTATTACCACGGCCACTGGCTTGTAGTAGCCGACGCGGTCGGTCAATTAGGCGATTCAGAGAGAGGTCGAGAAAAACGTTATACATATTATTATACTATCAAGAGCCAGATAAGAAGGGCAGATTAAAGACCTCTTTATCTGCTCTTTTATATATATATATATATATATATATATATATATGTGTGTTTGTGGCTGTGTGTGCTGTGTGTGTGTTGCGTGCGTGCCGTGCGCGTGCTCGTGCTGCGTTCGCTGATGCGCTTGCGCTGGCGTCTCTGTGCGTGCGTGCGATGCGTGCAGTGCCGTGCCGTGCGCTTGCGTGTACGTGCGTGCGTGTGTTACTGTGTGTGTGCGTCATTCCTTGCTATTGGACGCGTACAGCCACGGCGTCTCCTTCAGTAATAGCGGCGTGAACTAATGACACAGTGGCTCCCCTGACGACGCAGTTATAACGCGAGCCTCTAACCGCCGCCGTGCACGAACCACCGAGACACACGCTCTGAGAAAGAAAAACATCACAGCAGCATGCTGAGCATACAGGCCACGAGCGGCAACGCTACACCGCTAGCAGTCGATGGCTGCCCGCGTACTAGCTCTAGTACTATAGCCAGCGTACAGTTGCCGCAGGGCTATAGAACATTTTATGCTAGGTTTCGCAACTGCACCTGTTCCCCAAAGCTTCCACGAAAAATAGCTTACAACACGCAAAATGATCGGTCTTTTTAACACTTATTTATCTACATGGACATTTCACCTATTTTTTTGAACACTTTCCACAACTTTGCACCATGTATTTATGCATTTATTCCTCAAAGTGCTAGCACTACTTGCGTTTCGTTTTGAATTGCTGTTGTGTACACGCGTGACGTCACCCGGAATGTAATAGGCTGCATTATAGCTGCCCATGTGTTTTGTCCACATTTCGAGTGACGTCACGCGTGTACACAACAGCAATTCAAAACGAAACGCAAGTAGTGCTAGCACTTTGAGGAATAAATGCATAAATGCATTGTGTATGCGCGCGCGTGTGTGTGTGTGTGCGCGCGCGCGCGTGCGTGCGTGCGTGTGTCTTGTAACTTAGCGATCGGCAATTATGAGTATGCCGGGATATGGCTGTGACCATGTATGGCTATGACTACGTAGTTATGACTAGGGCGCAGCGCATAGTAGTGACAGTAATAATAATACATAATCGATAATTATTGATCGATACTAATATCGACGTGTCCGGGTGATAGTGGCCGGTTGCGACCACGGCCGGCCGGTAGCGCTGCGCCCGCTCCACTTACGACACACGCACACACAACGTGGGCTTGCTTCACTGTGGTGTTTGCTGTTATCACGTGGGCATGCTCGCTCTAATTTGCTGAACAAACTTTAGGGGTGTATTACTGTAGCTATAATTTACAGGCGGTACGAGGGGCCACCGGGCTGCGACCAGCTGACCCGAGCAGAATCATCAATTCAAAATCATCATTTTTTGCTCATCAGTCTCTGACACGACAGATGGCGATTTCAATTACCTTTTTAATTTTAAATGATCGGATTTTATTGGGAGTGTTTGCAATTTTATTTTAAAGTCTCCGGTGGCCTTTGCGATCGAGAAAAGTGCGCAAACAATTCATTATATCGCGTGGGTGTGAGGACAATGGGGAGTCCAGGCAACGGGTATTTCGAGGAATACAGCCGCAATGCAATTAGGTCACACTGAGCAGAAATCGGCTGTGAAAATATAATTAAGCTTTGTCTCTGTTGGCGAGACGACATCGTCAAAATTAGGGAAAACGCCGTTTCCGTCGGTTCAGGTGCAACACGTGCACAAACGAATTAACGCGCCAACAACTACCTGTAATAGATTCTCATTAGCCAGGCGCGTGTCTGGCAGGGGTAGTACGCGTACGCGTGTCACGACTGCCACTTGTTACCCGCCTGTCAGCGATGACGTAATAAACGACGGTGGCGTACTCTGCTTTTCCGATGTAAAACGTAAAAAGACATCATCGTGGGGAGGGAATTATGGCAATTACAAGCGAACGACGAGGCGCATATGAGAAGAGTGATTTACGACAGCTCACAAATCAGCAATAACCGACGAGACTATGCAGCGAATTAATTCTTTATGACGCAATTATCTCTCCTAAGCGCTTTGGAAGTATGTATCCTGGGTAATATACGAAAAGCTATAAATGTTGTGAGCGTTTTTGCTGCAATGCGCTCATTCAAACTGCAAGGTAACGTAACGTATTTACGGTTCAATGATATTGTAGAATCGAATTCATAGAATTAAAAATCCACCCCTTTAATGAATAAACATTCATCATACAATGTAAAACAAGTTAAGACAACCTGGAGCAAAGGTTGGAGCAAAGGTATGCCTTTGTCTGTTGGTCTTTTTCTCGCTCAGACGGACAAACTAATGATACAATGTAAGTGTATTGGTATATATATATATATATATATATATATATAGAGAGAGAGAGAGAGAGAGAGAGAGAGAGAGAGAGAGAGAGAGAGAGAGAGAGAGAGAGAGAG
>NW_014577152.1:308892-312851 GCF_000485595.1 Priapulus caudatus
AGATAGATAGATAGATAGATAGATAGATAGATAGATAGATAGATAGATAGATAGATAGATAGATAGATAAATAGATAAATAGATAGATAAATAGATAGATAGATAGATAGATAGATAGATAGATAGATAGATAGATAGATAGATAGATAGATAGATAGATAGATAAATAGATAGATAGAAAAGATAGATAGATAAATAGATAAATAGATAGATAAATAGATAGATAGATAGATAGATAGATAGAAAGATAGATAGATAGATAGATAGATCCAACCAACCAGCTGCCTGTCTTTACCGAACACTAGAAAATTATCGTGCTTGCCAAGACACGCGAAAATTGTACGTCTGTTTGATTTTCTTTCGTCGTGCAAACACGTTTTTCTCGGGATAAAGAGCCGGCTCTGGTTTCAGCGCGCGCCGCACACTCACATCGCTACCGCATCTAACTCCGCGTCTAACTCGCAGAATAAACACATCCGGCGACAGTTATCAGCTTTCTCGCATCGACAGCCAAGTAACACTGCATGCAGATCGGTTTTACGCCACAGAAGCAGTTCGCTCATAGCTTTCCGGAACGTGTTCAATGGTTAGCGGCAACAAGGGGCGAGTGCTGCAGGATATCCCTGCACGTAATAGGATGAGTATGCGATGCGAATTCACACGCCTCATTGCGTCGGTGAACACGCTAAATGGGATAAAAATGTCGGCACATTAAAGGCGGCTGTACCCTTTTTCAGTGATCAAAGATGAACTCGCTACGAATCTCTGACCTATATATCGGTCGCAATATTGCTTTCTGTTATCTGTTACCTTTCTAGCAACCAATGAACGCAACTTCGCTGCGACGCTTTCGTTGTTTAGCCACACTCGGCGACAGAAGGCATCGCGGTGAAAGCGACGCGCTGCTCCTGTTTGCGTAGCCGCAAGCATGCGTCATATTTCACGCTGCCAACAAGGACGCACACCAAACAAGACGCATATGCCATGAAGTGCCGGTTTTCAGGCCGGAATCGGTTAAACTCTGTTTGATTTTTTTCTACTTTTCACTCCGAGTCGTTGCAACGGCTCAATTCCAGTTAGGTAGCGGCTTACGTGTCATTGTGCCAAATTTTTTACGAACTCTTTTAAAATTGTTTATGTCGATGCTTAGATTTTAAGTGCGCTCGTTATATCTTAGGCGGAATGTCATTCGTCTCGTCCCCACTTATGGCGCGTGTGTGCCCTCCTAGAGGGTCTCGCCTTTCACAGAGATGAGTGTGACAGGTACATAGAATAGATGAGTGCGTAATTACGGGCAAATGTCTGCTCTGCCCATGGAGAATTCTGGAAGTAAGGACATGCCCAAATAAAACCTAAGCCGCACAGTACACGCTCTGTTTAAACAGCGCACTCTGGATAAACACTGGAACGCTGGCGCGTAAATGCAGTCAGTGAACGCTAGGGTGGACATCACAGGAGCTGACCGAAGCGTGCCCAACTCACAAACATAGCGTCTCGGCAACGACGCGAAGAGGAGACGGTCAGCGCCTGTTTGGAATACAGTCGCGAACCACCGCTGTTGTGTAAACTATACTCGCCTAGGTTGACTTGACCCCGCCGTGTTATTGGCGGCGCTGTTATTTCGACGCGATCATTCACGCGTCTGTCTGACATCACAGGCGGATCTAAGCAAGGACCAAGCAGAGAGGGGGTTTCAAACACCAGCGAGGGACATGAGGGAGTGCTATAAGCTCCACCAGTAGCACCAGTCACGCATTTTAGTGCCGCAAACCGCATATTCTGGCCTGTAATGAGGGGTTTTTGAAACTAATTGTTGGGAAACAAAATGGAGCCTTGCGATACGCATAAACGACGGTGTCACGCTTTTTCGCTTATTTTCCGTATTGATACTTGCACACGGGATGGTCCGTACGTCCGTCCCTCTGAATCCGCAAGTGCCTGACATGCACACGAGAGATGCGCTTTTATCACGTTTAGGGGAAAATCCTACAAACGCATGCGCGCGAATGCCGGTACTACACTCCCACTCCCAGTAAAACGCGCGGGGGGGGGGGGTAAACCAATCCCACGTCCCTATCCTTTCAGTGGCCGCTACTCCCGCCTGACAGCCGCTAACAGTAGCTGATCGCCAAGTGCCACTCCGTCTATCCATCATAATCCGCGTGTGACAGTCGCGTGAAGAGCGACACGAGCGACAGCTGAGAGGAGTTTGCTGTCGTCGTCGTCGTCGTCGTCGTCGTCTTGAGGCACACCTAGAACCCGGAGGCTCTAGCCCAGGGGTTCTTAACCTGTGGTCCCTGGACCCCTTTGGGGTCCGTGGATGGGCTTCATGCGGTCCGCAGTTGCGCGTCAAGTCATCCTTAAACCGTAATCACTATATGTGCATTTTTCTGGGAAGGGGCCCGTAGCATTCACCAGATTCTCAAAGGGGTCCATGACTCAAAAAAGGTTAAGAACCACTTGTGAGCTCGCCCATTGCTTCAGATGAACCAGGAGAATGATTACCAGGAGAAAACGTACGAATGGTCGTAACATAAATTTATTCTTACATAAGTTCGACGAAATAACTCACGAAATATACCAGCTTCAGAGCGGAGCAAGCACAAAGAAAATCCAACCTCGCCACGTAACCTCGTCGCGCTTTATATCTAGACCTTTTACATTCCGCCCGAAGCCCATTTACATAATACAACCAATCATAGCCTGCCACGGACAAGTGAAATAACCTACTAGCCGATAACTCGGACCTGACACCACTGCGCATGGGTTCTTAAGGCTAACGCTCCATTAGAAGGGTTCCCAACTTTGATATCATTAATGATTAATGATTAATGATTAATGATTAATGATTAATGATTAATGATTAATGATTAATGATTAATGATTAATGATTAATAATTAATGATTGATAATCCTAACCCTAACCCTAACTTAAATGACATTAAACCACAAACTAATATATGACCATGACCATTAATGAAATCATGAAGTTGGGAACACTCCTAATTGAGTATCACCCGTTCTTAACCTGGTGTCCATGGACCCCTTTGAAGGAGGGAACCAGGCGAATAAAAATTATTGTGTTTATGTGCGTATGTGCATTTTTCTGGGGAGGGGTTCGTAGCTTTCACCAGATTCTCAAATGGGTCCATGATTCCAAAAGGGTTCAGAACAACTGCCCTAGCCTAGGCAGTCCAGTGCTGCCGTGCATATACTACGCGGTAATTACATTGTATCGCGCATCTGAATATGGACAGCATGGCGAGAGAGCGGGGGGAGGATGGCTGAGCGAGAGCACGCGGAGGATGGCGGGCAAGAGAGGCGGCGGGAGGCTGCGGGGAGGGCACGGAGGGGGGGTTTATGTGCGATGAGAGGCTGCCCGGAGGCAGAGCGGCGGGAGGATGCGGAGGAGAAGCGGCGGGAAGATCGCGCGGAGGAGAGCGGGGGAGGCTGCGGGGGAGGGCGACGGGAGGATGTGGAAGGAGGCTGCGGAGGAGAGCGGCGGGAGGATGCGGGATTGAGAGTGCGCGGAGGATGCGGGAGTCGAGAGCGGCGGCGAGGCTGCGGAGCGAGAGGCGCGGAGGGATGCGAGAAGATGCGGAGGTAGGCAGGGCGGAGTAGGCTGCGGAGGGGAGAGGCGGCGGGATGCGGGAGGAGATTGCGGGAAATGCGGGAGCGAGGAGCGGCGGTTTTGTGGGGCTGCGGGGGAGCTGCGCGCGCGGATGAGAGCGGCGGCGGAGGCTGCGGGCTCGGAGGGGCCTAGCGCGGACGATGCGGGCTAGCGAGAGCCGGGCGCGGAGCTGGGAGGAGAGCTGGCGAGAGGATGCGGAGGAGAGCGGCGAGAGGATGCGGGAGCGGAGAGCGGCGGGAGGTATGGGAGGAGAGCAGCGCGAATTATGGGGAGGAGGCGGTGGGATTGGATGCGCGTAGTGAGAGCGCCGGTGAGGGATGCGGGGAAA
>NW_014577152.1:313280-314696 GCF_000485595.1 Priapulus caudatus
AGCGGCGGGAGGATGCGGAGGAGAGCGGCGGGAAGATGCGGGAGGAGAGCGGCGGGAGGATGCGGAGGAGAGCGGCTCTCAGCTTCATCCGCTTATCGGGCGGCATCATCGCCGCCTCCCCCCCCGTGACCGCTCTGTCTACGGTTTATTTGGTCAGCGCGAGGTCCGCCTGTCGCTAATGTACCCGCTGTGAACACAGACATGCGTGCATATAGCATGTGCGCAAACAGCAGCGATGGTGACCCCCATGACCTCGCCCGATGATCGAGATAACGAGTTGATCGATATCTAAGAATCTTCTAATGGCCGCCTGTGTCTTCCCCCCGACATGTGTAACTCAACTTGGTGGGGGTGATAACGGGCTGATCGATTTATAGCACTGGCCGGTAGTGGGCCGTGTTCTTACGTCATTTACATAACTAAACTTCATGAAGATGACGAGTGGATCGATATCTGCATAAACTTGGCAGTAATAGTCGTGTTCTTCTGTTACCCACGTAACTAACTTCTGTGGGGTTACACGAGTGCATTACTGACTGGGATTAAACTCACAATATAATGTCTTTGTTCGTCTTTGATTTGTTAGTTAGGGTCGTGGCGATATCTTTGTATGCATGGGAACAGGGCATCGATGATAGATGCGTCCATACTCTGCAACACAACCTGGTGGAGTGAGCGAGTTTACTGACGTTCGATATTAGGGGATATGTCTTTAGTGACGTATTAATAAATTTCGAACTGTTTGTGTCAAATAGAAATTCCTTATTTCTATTTAACATTTCGAGCAGAACCGGCGAAGTTTATACATCTACGTTACGCTTGAACTTTTAAATCGATTTAATGTATGAATCAACAAACATTTTATAGCACTACTTCACTTATATACGAACGACGCCAACACGCATTCATCATGTATGCTGACGTGATGACCGATAAACCGCATCAAATCATAAATTAATAGTCTAATTTAAATGTGTAATGAAATCTCCATTAATTCATGCAGGCGTGTTCTCGTGACACGCCCTCTGAAACCCACCAGCGAGCGCCTGTATGACTACGTAAGAGATTTCCTGTGCAGGCTTGCAAGCAGCTGATCCTTATATCGCTCGTTCACGCCAGCGCGGGCTAGTTTTCCACCACATTGTGCTTCTAGCGGATGCCATCGGCAATCGAAAAAGCTGATGTTTTCCTTTGCGTGCGTCTACTTTATCACCGGCGCGGAAAGAAAACAAACTCTTTCTCACATTCGACACAGTCTTTGGCGCCAAAGATTGATCAAATAATAGAAACCGCTTTGCCACGTGGTTCGTTAATCGCCCAGAAGAGTGCGCTTTACGTGTGTGCGTGTGTGTGTGTGTGTGTGTGTGTGTGTGTGTGTGTGTGTGTGTGTGTGTGTGTGTGTGTGTATGTGTGTGT
>NW_014577152.1:315382-318374 GCF_000485595.1 Priapulus caudatus
CTACGTGCAACGCTACCAAAATCCTACGCTGCCAGCCGCCATTGCTTTCGCGGCTCCACTGTTGCACGCTTACACTAATATATATTGTGCAACACACTTATAATATGTATATACACTAAGTTGCGTGTACCCGCGTTTACGTGCGTGTACCCGCGTATACGTGCGTGTACGTGCGTGTACGTGCGTGTACCCGCGTGCACGTGCGTGTACCCGCGTGTACGTGCGTGTACCCGCGTGTACGTGCGTGTACGTGCGTGTGCCCGCGTGTATCTCCGTGTACCCACGTGTACGTGCGTGTATCTGCGTGTACGTGCGTGTACCCGCGTGTACGTGCGTGTACCCTCCCATAGAAACCGACGCAAAAACCATGATTGTTCTTTGATTGAAATGTTTAAACGGCTCCGCCAATTGTTGAGCCGAAAGCAAAAAGTTAGGCGCGGGGCGGGGTTATCTGCCTGCCCCACTCCGCCGGAGAGTAAGAATGGCTAACTATCGGCCGGGGTATATGGCGTCTTGATAGCGTGCAGGCGAAATACAAAGAAAATCTCTATGTTATGCGCGCACATGGACTCCGTTTTTATAGTCTTTGCTAGATCTATTAAACTTGATTAAATATAATTATGATCCTAATCGCTCTACTAGAATAGGCAACGCTGTAGAATACTCTAGCATTTCAAGAATGTCAGGCGTGTATTCCCCGCTGTGTCTCTTCTCGCTATCTAAAGCTTACGCAGGTTCAATAACGGAGCCGATGCTAGAGGGTGAACCGAGCATGCTAAAACAACACAGGTACGCGGGAAGAGGTGAGAGCGGCAGCTTTGAAATTATGCGGAGCAACAGGGAAAATCTAAAGCGCAAAAAACACGACTCGCATTTTTATGAAATCTACTTACAACCGCTGGTGCTCTCATTAGCTTTTCCAGCATTCGTCGTCACTGCGCATTATTTATAGCACTGAATTCGCCGATCGCGAAATGAACCACTCGCGAAATTGTCCGTAAAGTCTGAATTCGCGAAAATATCTGTACGCGAAAAATATGGCGTATACAGTATCTCCTGCGGTACTAGCTCTGGAACTATAGCGCTTCGCTCTGCCACAGGTTATAGTTCGGGAGCTACTGCGGTACATGCACGTACACAAACAAACCCGTGTCGTACTATAGAGTGTACGTCACACACCGCGCAATTCGCCCAGCGCGTGGCGCATGAGTAAACACCGCCTCTGTCTTAATCATTGTTGTAGTGAAACTGGATAACAGGAGATCTATTGCAAGGTGCAATTACTGAGAAAATCCGGCGTGAAAAACACGTGAAAAACACGTGATATGACATCGCGTGCGCCGGGTGAGTCATACGGTCTTCAGATACTATTGATCAGTTATTCTCATCTTACCTCTCGACTATGTGATGGATACGTTACAATAATGCACAATGTTGAAAGCGCTAAGTCACTAATCGCGTTTGTATTACCTCCAGCGTTACCTGATAACGTCGTACGATGTGTCGCAGTTGTCTCTCTCTCTCTTCCCCACCCCTTCTCTCTCTCTCTCTCTCTCTCTCTCCTCTCTCACGCACAACGCACAACGCACAACGCACAAATACACACGCGGACCGCAGCCACGCACACAACGCACCGCACGCAACGCACGCACGACAACAACACACGGCGCACGCACGCATCGCCCGCCACGCTACATACACACAACACACACACACACACACACACACACACACACACACACACACACACACACACACAGCACAATATTAGTCTCGGGGAAATATTACTAAAAAGGGCTTGCTTATTCGCTTATCGATGCTTGTGAACGTAATCGCTAATACTAGTAATAATCACGTTGATAGTATTAGCAGCTCTCATTCAATATAACCCCTCATACGGTACCCGCTTCGCGCTTGTAAGTTGTACGTTTTCGTTACATTACCGGCGGCGCATCACCTAATTGGATTAAACTACTAGTACTACTACTACTACTACTACTACTACTACTACTACTACTACTACTACTACTACTACTACTACTACTACTATTAGTAGTAGTACTAGAGCTAGATTAAACGTAGCTCTAGTAGTACTAGTACTAGCAGTAGTACTATAGCCCGCTTTCATTAACTGCCGCAGGCCTAGTACTACTACTAGAGCTAGATTAAACGATAAAGAAAATATCGCATTAATATGCTCCTTACCAGTAGAGCTAGCAGGAAGAGTCGCGAGGCTGCCAGCCGCATCCTTCGCCACATGCCGGCTGTGTATGCGTGAGAGTGTGTGTCGACGTCAGCTGCTGCACTCAAGCACGGTGTCCGTCCTTGCCCCGGGGGCCCGTCAGTGCTTCACAGTCTACCGCTGACCTTTATGAAATCCGACGGCACTGTCTCTAGCGTACGCGCTCCCCCTATGCGCGAGAATGCGGCGAGCTTTCACTAAAAACGTCAGTTTCACTATGTGCCGAATTCTTTAAACTTGTTCATGTTGGGTTCCCGCGGCCCAGCAACTGGTGGCGCGCTAGCGACCCCGGGAGTATTTATCCAGTCAGCGCGGCCGGACCTCACCGCGGCGGGGCGCTGCTGTCGCGCGTTATCGAATACTAATAGCTACCAGCGGAGTTCTGGCGGCAGCGGCCCGAGTGGCTGTCGATTCCAATACTTAATGCGCTGTCTGCAGCGGGGAGTATGGCGGAGTAATTCCGCTGGACTACTCGGCGAAAGTTGAGTCTTTGTATTGATCGCCAAGCGAGCAGCCTCGCTGATGGTCTAAGGCCAAATTGTCGACGGTTGGCAACCGGTGGTAAACCAGGCTGCCAGCTGCTGGTGGTAGTGCTGCTGCTGCTGGTGGTGATGGTGCTGCTGTTGCTGCTGTTGGTGGTGGTGGTGGTGGTGGTAGAGGTGGTGCTGGTGCTGCTGCTGCTGGTGGTGGTGGTGTTGCTGCCGCCGCCGCTGCTTCTGCTACCGGTGCTGAGCGAGGGTAGTAGCTAGT
>NW_014577152.1:318567-320477 GCF_000485595.1 Priapulus caudatus
GGGGCGTGCTTTCTGTCGGGTGGGCTGTGGTCTGTGTGTGGGGGGGGTGCTGCTGGTGGTGGTGGTGGTGGTGGTGGTAGAGGTGGTGCTGGTGCTGCTGCTGCTGGTGGTGGTGGTGTTGCTGCCGCCGCCGCTGCTTCTGCTACCGGTGCTGAGCGAGGGTAGTAGCTAG
Organism: Priapulus caudatus; assembly: GCF_000485595.1. NCBI lineage: Eukaryota > Metazoa > Priapulida > Priapulimorpha > Priapulimorphida > Priapulidae > Priapulus > Priapulus caudatus. The sequence goes on from NW_014577152.1 coordinate 318,740, forward strand.
TCCCGCTGGCTCGTCATTGCCACTCCAGCTTGCAGCGTCGTAATCAGAGCAGCCAAGTCGTGGAATGTAGTTACAACCCTGAAATGGGAGAAACATCGGCGTGTTAATGAAAAAAATGCGTCAGGAATTACTGCACTGGGATCGCTTCTCCTTTACCCGTGTTATCGCATACCAGAACTTTCACACCCGTTACCCCTAGTACACTCATACCCGTTATTATTATATAGATGTACTCTTACACCCGCTATTATATATACACATATACATATTATATACATACCCGTAATCTTACACCCATTATTCCATATATAATGGGAATATTATTCCATATATTATTCCATATATAATATGCCTATACTTTCACACACGTAATCCCAGATCAATACTCCTCCACCTGTTATCCCCTTACCCGTACTCCCACCAGTTCTCCCCTACCCTCACTGCCACCCATTTTCCCTGGCCCTTATTCACGCCTGTTATTCCAGGCCAGTAGGCCTACTCCCGCCCAGCCTTCCTACTATACTAGGTGGCGATGTATCCAGCGTTCGGACAGCATTTGTTTAAACACGCAGCCGTGGTAATTGAAAAGAAAACATCGGAGCAATTATTTACGGGGTAGAAAGATATGAGATGCACGGGAGCCACAGTTCAACAGGCGTCGCGTTTTTTCGTGTTCATTGGCACTAAAGAAAGCCATGGGAACCAATCGGAAGGTTCACACATGCGGGCAGTTACAACTGCATATGGCCCTTTGCCATGATATAGGCAACGTTTCGTAAACGTCTGGCCATGGTTTGCCACAGTAATTCTCCTCACATGTCTTTTAACTCTAAGCAACAGCGACGCGAGCGACAGCAACAGCGATCTTCAAACATCGATGTTGATCATCGATAGGAAATCTCGTGATGGAGCTATCAATACGAGAATATCGGTGATCAGTATTAGTTTATGCAAAACCGTCGCGACTCGGGGACTACCGAGGGAGGATTAGCTCTGAGAATTTTTTTTTTATCCAGCATGTGCGACGAGGACCGACTGGCGAGAGACGGGTGAAACTATTTATATAGAAGTCTCTCGCTATTACAATAATTATCTTAGCGATAAATTACAACATATCGCCGCCAGATATCGTAAAGCTTCGTCGAGGCAGACAGCATCTTATTTTGCATAACTATCGTCGTCCATGCGACGCCACAGCAGCAGAAACAGTACGTCGCAACACGCCGACAACACGGAATAACACCAGTAACAAAGCTCCCCCTGCCGCTCCCGCAGACAAACATTAGGTAAGATTTAAAAAGGCGCCACCGTGCTTTTACTGACCGAACACGCAGCTCGGATTTACCCGATGACCTTGACCCAGTAGTATCCTTAGTGCATGTATTAATTATTAGCAAGAAGATCTACGCGGAGAATGTGTGCATGCCATGTACTCGTAATAGAAGAGACGCTGGACTCACAGATGCACCCGGGGAATTTCTTATGAAGGCTGGGGCACGTCGATAGGATAGCAAGGCATAGCTCTATCTGTGCAGCACTTTGCTCCGGCCGCGGCGGAGTGAACAGCTGGATAGGTAGAGTTTGGCAAGACAGGCGTGAAGCCGAAGCTGATCTTTACGTTGTTGAGTAGACACGAATTATTAGAAGGCAATAGCAATTGAGAATCATAATTAAGGCAGATGGGGTCGTTGTCGTATCAGGTACTACAGATATGCACCCGAGGTAGTTTTAGGTTGTT
>NW_014577152.1:323595-325928 GCF_000485595.1 Priapulus caudatus
GTGTGTGTGTGTGTGTGTGTGTGTGTGTGTGTGTGTGCGCGCGCGCGCGCGCGCGTGTATGTGTGTGTCATGCCACCTACAACCCATCTCATTCGGGGGCCGAAAATCGAAGCTGGGCCAACCGTAATTTTGCTTAACCCGTGATAACTTGCTACTGCAGTGATGACGGTGTCGATCAGCTATGTACATGTATATACTATAGCGACGACAAGAGCGCGAAGGATTGCCTATACCACGGATCTTCCTTATTTTTGGATGTTTGTATACTTTAATCGTTGTAGGCGTTCCGAACTCACGTCGCTCGTTTTTCATATCATTGCTTAACAAACGTTTCGTTGTGGTTAATCGTTGCCGATGTGCATTGAATGATGCTGTGGTAACGATGCACGCTAAAGCAAGGCATTGCTTGCCAGCTGTTTAAATACGCGCACAGTATGTGTAATTGTTATCCTCGGCTGTATGATGATTGCACACGCTGATAATGGCTGTTGTTCGCGCTTGCCATCATCTCCGTCTCCTATTTCGAAATGCGGCGAGAAATTAGTACTTGTTCATCGTTGGGCTAGTCAAACACTCGCTTGTGTACCCTCTTTATCGATAGTATTTTCAAGCACGCTTCCAGAGATCGCGGCGAAACGTAGGCGAACGAATATCACATGAAGAGCGTCGACAATTTTACAGTCGGTAATGTATAGTTCAGTAACACGCAACTAAATTAATCGAAAAAATGTCTAGTTGGTCATCCTACACTAGACAGGCTCCTCACTTACTTTACAGAATGATATGACGTTTCAGACGAAACTCCACTTATAGGTTTATAAGGGTAGCAGAATACGCAGAGTGGAGCACGAATCCAAATAAATATTTGATGGCTATGGTTACGATTACGTGAAGATAAATGAATATTTTAATCTCTAAATGAAAATCTAACTGGGATGTATGCCAGTTGTAAACCGGTAACTCTATACGGCTGCGACAGGTACATTGTATACTGTGACAGATTCAACATTGCACCTAATAGCTCATGATTAGATAAAGTGTACAATTATTTAGATTGCTATTTGCTCGTAGCATTAGGATCACTAGAGCAATGTCGCATCTCTTGGTCTCTCGCTCGCTCTCGCTCTTTCTCGCCCGCGCTCTCCCCTATCATCTCTCGTTCTCTCTCTCCCCGTTCTCACCTTTGCACGGCCCTTCTCTCTATCTATCTGCCTGTTTGTCTGTCTGTCTATCTATCTATCTATCTATCTATCTATCTATCTATCTATCTATCTATCTATCTATCTATCTATCTATCTATCTATCTATCATATATATATATATCGTGATTACCTCAAACCAGTGGGGTTGTGTTATTCTAATACGTCGCTAAACATTCTCTCTCTTCTTATTACACGGACCTATCACGAATTTGACTACATTTGAGAAACTATAATATTGCCACTTATATTGATTTTACTATTTATAGTAAGTGAAACAACGAGAATGCATCGGACAAGACAAAGACTGGCTAGAACCCCCTTAACCGAGACTGCGGATTTCTGATGTTGAAGCTATAGTCGTGATCTCACATTGTCTACCTCCAATCCGGATTCGAGATGAATTTATAACAGATATGCTTCACACATAACCTAGACGCAAACTACAGTCTGCAGACTTTGATAAATAACCGGTAAAAACCCGAACACGGGGCCGATACGGAATTTCACGATTTCAGAATTACGAACACGGGCTTATCTTGAAGGGAATAATTAGTTTACACCAAATTTAATTATTCAAATTCAGAAATCAGTGAACGCTCTCTAATCCTTGTTGAAACGTGGATATTTCTCGCACTGATGCATTGAATAAAGGCGCCAAATATAAGAACGAGCACGTATAGGTAGACATCACAGGCATCTTTGTATCTAAGCACCGTCACCGAACGTCTAAACACCACTGAATATATGTCTGTTATACACGATATATATATATATACACACGAGGGTTTCGTATAATCACATGGATCGGTGATACCTCTGACCGGAGTATTGTGGTTAAGTTCTTGGCGAATGAAAAATACTTACTAATCACGTGTCGATTATAAATATTTACAGTCAGGTAATTTGTAAGACGGAAAGAAACAGGAATTTATGCGCGCTGAGTCTCTCAATTTGATCTTGCCAGAGGTCAGCGACATGACGAATAATTAGCAGGGCCGTAGCCTGCGGTGGGGAGGCAAGGAGGGCAGATGGCCCCTCCCTAGATTTTGGAGCAAAATTAAAAAGTAAGCTTAGCTAATAATCGTAAATAACCCTAACGTGATATTTAAGTCACTTATATCCGTGAAAGCC
>NW_014577152.1:326459-327810 GCF_000485595.1 Priapulus caudatus
GTGTGCGTGTGTGTGTGTGTGTGTGTGTGTGTGTGTGTGTGTGTGTGTGTGTGTGATTGCGGGAAATTGTGCTGCCGACGATTTCTAGGGCCGACACTGCACGGGGGTACCCGTGCGCATGCGCCGATTTTCATTCAGCACGCACTAGGATTTTGGTCTGTCGCCGGAGTCGCATGGGGAGAATGTGAAAAATAATTGAGTTAGTTGTCGTGACTCGTTCGCAGACGTTATCGCGCAGTGTCAATGGTGGTCGCCTGCAGCAGAAATGAGTTTTGGGGTATAAGAAAGGACTGGCATTCCTAGCATTGCCTGCGCACTTGCGTCTCTAGGACCTTATCGATGCCTCGACTGTATGCGTAGCGTATTGGTGATATTCTGACGATTTCTCATATTCGATTTTAGAAGCGAATCGTTCTTGAATCAAACATGGTTTCGAGTCTTCTGATGGTCATCTGTTGCTTACGAGTCATATCCTCATAATCCTTATCCATCATCGATTCTTCAATCGTACACGATTTCGAGCCTACTAACGGGCATCTGATACGTACCTTGTCGTATACCCTCTAATAAAAGCGTATTATATTTATATCGATCCTCCGGATGCTATTCATAAGGCTATATTACATGCGCGCGTGCATTCAGTGGGTTTAGAAGGAAATCATAAGCGAGTAACGTATCGGTTTCCCGTGTACTTATACTCAATTTTATCATACTATATACTATGTGGACTCTAGCGATGCTCGCATGGAGATTTGCGAGCGTTTACTCAGATAGAGAGAAAGAGAGTCCCCCTGGGAGCCGGAATGAATTATAACAGATTACGTCTGTCGCTTGCTGTCACTGCCTCCCGTATATATATATATATATATATATATATATATTCGGAGGCGGACATGACAGTGGGTGTAGGCTGGTGGACTAGCATCGATCCACTCATGGTCGGCTGTGACAGTCTGCAGACAGCACGGTGAGCAAGTCGCGCGTGGGTTCGGTCCGTGTTTTCCTACCAGCCGGCCACGCACGCGGATCAATGCGAGCTGCAAACACTCCGCAGCAAACCATTCCAATTTCGTCGGCCGATATTTTCTTTTCCGTTTGAAATAACTGCGTTGATTAAAAAGAGCGGCGCAGTGATATGCGGTGCTGGGCGACAGACCCGACTTCACGTCACGCCGTCATGATATTGCGCGTCGTAAAATTTATACGTAATGCGTGCGTTCGTGTGTGGTGTGTGTGTGTGTGTGTGTGTGTGTGTGTGTGTGTGTGTGTGTGTGTGTGTGTGTGTGTGTGTGTGTGTGTGTGTGTGTGTGTGTGTGTGTGTGTGTGTGTGTGTGTGTGTGTGTGTGTGTGT
>NW_014577152.1:328629-335366 GCF_000485595.1 Priapulus caudatus
TATCCATCCATCCATCCATCCATCCATCAATCCATCCATCCATCCATCCATCAATCCATCCATCCAGCTATCCATCCATCCGTCCGTTCATCCAGCCATCCATCCATCCATCCACCCATCTATCCACCCAGATAACCCACCCACCCCTCCCACTAGGCTACAGGTTATATGGCTTCTCGCTACCTTGTCTCGGTGTGCGCGGACGGCGGGCGGCCGCTACAGATGCGGCGAGGCGGGGCTTCATTCGCTGGTCTCGGGAGCGGGTCGTGATTGCACGCTAACAAAATTAAGCGGTCCCGAACCGTGCTGCGCTTATTACAGTTATTACGGGAGAATCCTTGTACTAGTTAATAGCGCATGACAGACCTCTTCCCCGTGCTGTAATGGTTGACTGAGGCGAGGCGCACGGCCCATGAAGGGCAGGCCGCGTTTAAATCTAGGGAAACTGGAGCCAGGGGTAATAGCCGAGTTATACGCTGAGAGTGGCGTATAGCAGCAACGTAGCGACCTATAATTATGGCCAGGAGGTTATGCAGCAGATACAGCTAGCTATGCATCATATATAGTTAGCTATACATTATATATAACTAGCTATACATCATATATAGTTAGCTATACATCATAGGCAGCTAGCTACACAATATAGATAACTAGTTGTACTTCACAGGCTGCTAGCTATACGTCATAGACAATCAACTATACATCATGAGCAATATGAATCAAGAGCTAACAATACAAGTATAATTAGTTCTTAATATTATCAGGAGTGAATAATAATATATTTATCTAGATATAGATTTATTAGATCTATTAATATATTTACTCCTGATATATTGTTTTGTCGGTTATTACGCTATTACCCCACAGTATTTATTATAGTTTACATTGCTAGTGCTGTAAAATCGTGTAGGTAAACCATTATGAATGTTGGTTGAGTGCGTGATGTGATAATTAGAGAAGACCTATATGCCTCAGTTAATAGAGGGCGCGGGTGTTCCTAATGCAATTATAGAAACCAATTACAAAGGTTTGGTTGACATTCCAGAACAAGCCATGTTCAGATGCATTTCGTGTATGTATATATATATATATATATATATATATAATATAATATATATATACGAGCTCAGACGAAAATGCGCGTCAGCCCACACACACACACACACACACACACACACCACACACACACAACAACCACACAACACCACACACACACACACACACACACACACACACCCGCGCCACGCACGACACACACACACCACACACACCACACACACACCTTACGCGCGCCCGCACGCGCACCGCCGACAACACACCACACGCGCCGGCGCGCGCACCACTCACACGACGGACACGCACACTGCCACTACGCACACGCACACCGCACACGCACACCGCACACGCATCACGCACACGCACACGCACACGCACACGCACACGCACACCGCACACGCACACGCACACGCCAGCACGCACACGCACACGCAACACCCACACGCACACGCACGGCACGCACACACACATCACACACACACAACACACTTACACGCCGCCCGCACGCGCACGCGCAACACACACACACACGCGCCGCGCGCAACACCGGACACGGACACGCACACGCACACGCCCACGCACACGCACACGCCACACGCACACGCACACGCACACGCACACGCACACGCACACGCACACGCACACGCACACGCACACGCACACCCACACGGCACACACGCACACGCACACCGCACACGCCACGCACGCACACGCCACCACGCCACACACATTACACACGCTTGAATATGTGTGCGGTGTGTGGCTTGTATGTGGCACGTGTGCGTGTGCGTGGCATCCCGTGCGGTGTGCCGCGCTGCGTGTCGTCGTGCGTCGGTAGGTGCGTGTGCGTTGCGTGTGCGTGTGCGTGTGCGTGTGCGTGTGCGTGTGCGCGTGCGTTCGTGTGCGCTGTAGGCGTGGCCTCGTGGCTCCGTGTGAGGTGACGCCCGCGCGCGCGCGGTGTGTGTGGTGTGCGCGTCGCGCTGCGGTGCCGCGCGTGTAAGTGTGTGTGTTGGTGTGTGCTGTGGCTGTGTGTGGCGCGCGCAGCGCTGTGGTGCGGTGTGCCAGTGGACGGCGTGGTGGCGTGTGTGGGGTGTGCGTGCTGCGTTTGCTGTGCGTGTGCCTGTGCGTGTGCGTGCGATGTCGTTGTGCGGTGCGGTGCGTGTGCGTGCCCGTGTTTGTCTGTAAACGTAGGAACGTCTTTAAGAAAGATTAGGCATATCTTATTGCTTTACGTTATATATTTATTTATTGTTTAGTATTATATATTTATTAATTTAAGTTATATAACTTGCACGATAAATTTCTTCATTTCGAAATCATTTTTTGTCATGATTGTCGTACTTTAATCTGCCATTGTTAATATAACAAGTGTTTTGTCGCGCTGCCATGAGCTGTTATTAATTCGTGATTGGCCAGCTCATTGCGTTAAAACACAGTATCGGTAATCTTGGTCATTCAGTCGATTATTAAGTAACATTTCACATAGTTGCTACGTCGCTACAAACAAAGGCGGAAGTGTTTCTAACTAGGCGTATATACTAATGCTATGTCGTATAACCCTTCTATATTATCATAGTCGGACAGAGCGCTAGAGAGCAAACCCTCACAGTCGTTCTCAGAGACGATTACAACTGTCTTATTATATCTGGCAGCATTCACCGCGCACTCTATGACGTCCCATACTATCAACTCCTCAGCTCTAGCCCACGGTCGGTCAACATACATAGGTACTGTTGGCCGTTGTTTTTTCTGTCTTACTCGGTCTCTGGTATTGACGCTCCGACTGCGTCCGACAGTACGCCTGCGTGCGCGCGTCTGGTATATATGTAATAGCTAGTGGGTGGAAGCCACCAGCGCGGACTTTACTGGATGGCCGCTGGTACAGACGATCGATGGCCTGCCTGCCTTACATACCCGCTTGTTACAGCACAGTGACTACCAGCAGCGGCCTGGAGGCACGGTCCCGCAGGAATGCAGACAAATCTCAAATATTTCCACGGTATCCTATACTGCGCATCGATTCACTGCGATAGTCGCGCGTGGAGCGCGTGCCACGTTAGCCGGATACAACGGTCGTGGGCGCTATCCTCAGCATCTCCAGACCAGCACATCATCGACCAACATGACACTACACAACACACATGACCACAACACACACACACACACACACACTACAACAACTACACACACCACACTGCACACACACAGCACACCACCACAGCACACGCCACACCACAACACACCACACACACCACGCTACGCAGCACGCACACACACACTCACCAAACACACCCACGACACACACACACACTCACATCAACAACATCACGACATCACACAATCTCATCGATCCAGCGCACTTCAGCCACACCGCACGCTACGCACACACGACGCCGCAATCGTACGCAGCGCACATTACCCGACGCCACGCACCAACATGCCAGACGCTCCTACGCACGCGCACGCCAGCACGCACTCACGCACCCATACACACACGGCACCGCGCAGCAACACACACGCACGCACCCACATCATTCACGCACACACCACACGACACGCACGGCCAACGCACGCAGCGCACACACCACACACAGCGCTGCGCGCACACACATCCGGCGCGGCGCGCTCGTCGCACCACCACGTACACACAATACACGACAACACGTTACACACTACACACACACACACACACACACACACACACACACACACACACACACACACACACACACTATATATATATATATATATATATATATATATATATATATATGTATATACGTGCTAGTATATGAACGCGTGTACGTGCGCGCGCGCACACACAATCATGGATACACGCTATACCAAAGATTACGTGCTAATCAGGTTGAATATATTCTCTGAAGACTCCTATCTCCGCCTTCTCGCCTCGCATGAAGCGGTAGCGCTAATTCGGCTCATGCTGTCATTGTGGCGAACAGAATATCCCAACTGCTATCCTTTGTTTCCCATTGAATTGATCCCGCCGAAAAATATGGATAAAATCGTTAAGGCTCTTTGTGCCTTAGCGCGCTCGACGAGTTTTAAATTTTACAATCTGTATCGAGTTTAAACGCCGAGATGCACTCGGAACGCCGAATTCTGAAGAGGCCTGACGCACCGGGCCATGGCATCGACTTCAGATGCGCACAAAGACACGGAAGCTGTGTGAATAATGCGCGGCTTTCTCTCTCCACACTAGATTTCGGCGATTTCGACAAATGCCAGGCCCGCACATAAAGGCATCTGGCAAAGAAACACAAATGACGATTCGGCTGTTCGGCGTGATTTCAATGACCGTGGGACTATACGCGGTATTTCTCCTCCCTCCTCCACGCCACATTCCTCTCTTCTCTTCCTCCCTCCTCCCTCTCTCTTTTCTCCCTCCTCCCTCTCTCTTTCCTCCTGCCTTTCTTCTCTTCCCTCTCTCCTCTCTCATCCCTCTCTCCTCCTCCCTCCTCCCTCTCTCCTCCCTACTCCCTCTCTCCTCCCTACTCTCTCCTCCCTCCTCCCTCGCTCCATCTTCCTCCTCCCTCCTCCCTTTCTCCTCTCTACTCCCTTTCTCCTTTCTACTCCCTTTCTCCTCCCTCTTCCCTCGCTCCATCTTCTCCTCCCTCTCTCTTCCCTACTCCCTATCTCCTCTCTCCTCCCTCCCTCCTCCCTCTCTCTTCTCTCCTCCCTCTCTCCTCTTCCCTCCTCCCTCTGTCCTCCCTACTCCCTCTCTGCTCCCTCCTCCCTCGCTCCATCTTCCTCTTCCCTCTCTCTTCCCTACTCCCTCTCTCCTCTCTCCTCCCTCTCTTCTCCTCCCTCCTCCCTCTCTCCTCCCTGTTCCCTCTGTCCTCCCTCCTCCCTCTCTCCTCGTCCCTCCTCCCTCTCTCCTCCCTACTCCCTATGTCCTCCCTCTCTCCTCCTTCCTCCTCCCTCTCTCATCCTTCCTCCTCCCTCTCTCCTCCTCCCTCTCTCTTCCCTCTCTTCTCCTCCCTCTCTCCTCCCTCCTCCCTCTCTCCTCCCTCCTGCCTCTCTCCTGCCTCTCTCCTCCCTCCTCCCTCGCTCCATCTTCCTCCACGCCACCTTCCCACTCGCGGCGCTCGTCACTAACGTCTGCGCATGCGCGGCGTACCTCGCTCGCGTGCCGCCGTGTCGCTAGGTATTATAGTTAGTTATTAGTTATTATATCTTGTTTTATAGTTAGTTATTAGGTATTATATCTAGTTGTATAGTTAGTTATTAGTTATTAGGTATTATATCTATCTCTCTCTCTCTCTCTCTCTCTCTCTCTCCCGCTCTCTCACTCTCTCTCGCTCTCTCTCTCTTTCTCTCTCTCTCTTTCTCGCTCTCTCTCTCTCACTCTTTCTCTCTTTCTTTCTCTACCGGGCCGCGTGCGGTTTCCAATTTTAGCTTTAATTCGGAAACAATGCAGTAAATAGGCAAATAAGGTATTATGCAAATTAAAATAGCAATAACGAACAAAGGAGGGCGGAGTCGTCGCAGGCTGCGAGCAAAATGCAAGGCAGCGAAAAAGACAAAAGGCAGCACCACTGATTAATGAGTGACATTGACAGATCACGTGCCACGCACGTAGCTGGGACTGCGTGTGATCGTAATTGCCATTTATTCGTATAACTTCATATCGTAATTGTATGAATTCAGAGTGGCTAACGGGGGGCTAAATGGCTGGCTCATCACTGCGGTATTAACATTCGCTCTAACGAAATTAGATTCAACATTTGTCATATAGCGGTAGCGAGATGGGTTCTAATTAGCTTCATTATAAACATGCATTATACGATAGGAAAACATTTATTTTTAGACTAATGCAGCATCTTCGATATCTTACTAATAGGATTATAAAACATTATTACACCTATTTGTTACGTTGTGGTTGGCCTATACACATCTGCATCCCGCATGCAGTGATATAGCGAAATCCCATTTATCGCGTTCTATGAACGCACACGTCATTCTTAACCGTGAATAATAACTTTCACACAGTAAATGGTATATTTAAATAATAATTTTACAGTCAGTCATAAATAATATTTGTACAAACGGCACCTTGCCAATAAAACGAGGAAGCGTTGCCAATAAAGTCTGCCAGCTAATATCAGTATACGCCCTAAGTAAATAAGCTTAGCATATATATGGAAACCCGAGCGACATGAATCGGTTAGGCTATAATCCGGTCGGTTGGTTTTGAAGATAACTGGATTAGAGGGATTAACGCAGGAAGCGCGTGCACGGTCGCTAATTAAACAGGTGGTTAATTAGAAGACAAAGAGAGGTCGTGATTAATGGCTCTCTGTCCGATCAGCGTCTGTCCACTGATGCATTGGTTTACACCGATACCTATATGATAGGACAGTAGCTCTCTGTTCTCACCGCACGCGTTCGGGTGGACGATGACTGCGCTTCTGAATGATATTCGTTTGATATTCTGACGTTACTGCTTTTCTCGCTGGTTGTTGTGTTTCACACGTGCACGTGGCGATGTCGTCATTATGCGTCGCAGGCCGCTCACTTCAGACGCGCAACCGTAAACCACTCACCTTATACACTCGTCGTCCTTTTGTTGCCCTGTCCCACCGCACCGTTAGCGAACAAGCGACCGACCAGCAAACAAAGGCGGGGCAAGATAATTGTTCTGCGTCTCCCCTTCCCCACCC
>NW_014577152.1:335376-342876 GCF_000485595.1 Priapulus caudatus
ACACCACACACACACAAACCACACACACACACACACACACACACACACACACACACACACACACACACACACACACACACACACACACACACACACACACACACACACACACACACACACACACACACACACACACACACACACACACACACACACACACACACACACACACGCACGCACGTACACACCCGTTGATCGCCGACGTAAGTTTCTTACTGCACCCTCTCATTACCCGGGCATCATAACTGCTCCCCCCTCGCTACTGCCAACCCTTCCATCAAACAAGGTCCCCCGCCGACCACGCTTCCACTAATTAGCCAGGCTCTGTGTCCCACGCACCGCGGGCTCAGCATCAGTATAGGTGCTCGTCAACCCAGGCGGAAGACAGATTCGATTAGGTCTGCTCTCGGTTAGAAGTGGATGGGGTAACATCTCTACCATTTGGCATATTGCACAACGTGTAAGCATGCCGCAGCGCGGTAAAGAGAGGGCACGCGGTCAGCAAAACAATGACGGGTTAGCGGCATTGTGCGTGGAGCAGGGAGGGTTAGTGGAAGTCAACACAAGTCAATACAAAGACATTGGTTGATTGCGTACACAGCCGCAGTCACTCTAGTCCACGCATACATGCGCGTTTGACGCACCCGACCCATGTTTTGACGTACATAGATTTATGCTTGTAAACACACATTCTCATCTCTTCTTCTGCCCCTATATCTCTCCCATCTCCTAGCTTCCTCTTCTCTCTTTTCCCTCAGCAAACAAGGTATTCTTCGTGAAAGCTGATCGCTGGGCAAGGCAAGGTCCGTGACTCCATGAGATTGATTTATAACTAGCACTAATTAAAGTGTATCGCCTCCTGTTTTCGCGTTATATCGCTTCCGCGCGAGGCTGGGAATGATCTAACTAGCAGTTGCATCAGTGTCACCGGCCGCAAACATCAATATCAACCGTCGACTGGAGTTATTGCGGATAATTGCGCGTTGCAGCCAGACACCGGGGTAGCTGCGATCCGCGACAGACGTGCACGTTGGTTACCGATCCCGCAATTTAGTAGCACCTCATGCTGTTTGCCAACATACATCACGGACGGAATAATGAATACGGCAGGCGGTGTTCTATAGGTATTGTGCCTGCCCCGCTAGAGGAATAATCTACTGAAAGGATTCGCAGTCGGCAGTATATTACATCGCGGCAACGTGCGGCAGTCGGTTTAGCGGGTAAATTAATGGAGCCCAGCATCGGGACATCTGTCCGCTGTCAGCAGCGCATATAGAGAGAGTTCGTCTGGTGTAGAGCGGCTGTAACGCTTTACGTTTAATTTAAACTATTTTAATTTAAATGAAACTTACACCAAAGCACTATGGTTATAGCACTAAGATGCAGCTATTGGTAATTTAGTCTAGGCTTATATTTCCGAACAAGTTACATGGCTTATTACTGCTGGTCTAGCCCGGCTAGGCACTACCTGAGAGCAGTATGTACAATGTATATATTGTTCACAGGGCTCTACGACTGTTACACATGATATATAATCTTCACGCTCCTTACCCTACATAGTGGGAAGCGGGGAAGTAACATGTGACAACTGCCGATCTAGCATCAAAACAACCTCATCAACATGGAATATTAAAAAACTGATTAATACTAATTAAAATTAAACCAGTAGATACGACACTCGTTCGTCCTCGAATCGATGACGTTTGTCCTTTTTGACCTTGACGACCACAAGCGGCGCCGCGATCGCACTGTTATCGTCAACTCGACGCGCGTAGAAACAACAACAACCGAAATGTCGGAGCGCGTGCCGAGCCGAATACATTCCGTAAACAAAACGAAATTTTTTTATCCGCTGTTAAAAGCGAAGCGTCACGTCGCACGGATAACGTACGATGATGGTAAATCAATATGGCGGCACCGCGCAGTCTGTGCGACTCGCTCCCGCCTCCATCAGTAACCTGCTGCTGCCGGCGCTGTCAGCAGCCCGCAGCGACACGTCATAATTACCTGGCCCTCTTTTCTCTCCGCGAAAATTCACGTGAGAAACCAAATAAAATAAGAGTGCGCTGCTGCTGCTGTTGTTAATGTCGTTGTTGTTATTGTGAATGTTGCTGTTATTACTCGTGTTGCTGTTGTTGTTGTCGTCGTCATCGTCATCGATGGTGGTGGTGGCGGTGGCGGCGGTGGTGGTTATTGTAGTTCGTGTAGCAAAGTAGATCGAAATGGACTTCGTTGGTGCAGCTAAAGCCATAATTATGAAAAATCTTCGCATATAACAAGATATTGTGGCATATTACTATGCGTCCTATACTCACGCAATGAGGTAGAAAGATAGACTGAAACGCACGACAACTGATAAAACTCATTAGAATTTGACTATTACGGATTTCCTTGATTGGCTAAGATCGCGATTCGAAATTCGCGATTTGAATGTACCGCTTGGGCTTTTGTAGCGTGCCTACGTCTTACTACGGATGGTTGTCATCGATCCCTCGATAACTCTACCACAACCCAGTAAACATGCGCAATGGAAATGGTGCTGTGTGGATATTTATTTGGTTTATGTATGGAATACTGATATTGTGGCATATTACAGTCTCGCTTAGTAATGCGACTATGGAGTTACTAGCAGTAGTCATGAGAACACGGGGTTACTATCCGAGCGGCCATTTATCATTGGCAATATATCCTAGTTTTGTGTTCATTTATTTATGGCTATGCAGTCACTGTGCGCGAGACGTATACTTGTTGGTTGTATCCGATATCGAGCCTTTGGGATTTATCTGTCACATCAAGCATGAGTTACTGCACTCACTTACCGAGGCGCGTAGGTAACAAATATCTACTCAGTCCTTTATATATGATCTGTTGTCGAGAGGTTAACTGTGAGTTTGCAGCTGCCTGGCATCAACGTTGACGAGGGAATATCGAGCAAACTATAACCACATAATCCTTTATACAGCGAGTATCTCGGAGTTATTCTTTCTCTGAGTTTCCTCTATAAGTTATTCTTAGCTCGATAATAAGGTAACCTAAGCTTTCGCGACGCGCGCAATTTTACTGAATATAATCTTAATTCATATCGCTCTTTAGTTTATCAGAGCAAGATTTATCTCATTCGTGCATATCGTTCTTTAGTTTATCAGAGCAAGATTTATCTCATGCGTGCATATTGCTCGATTAGTTTATCAGAGCAAGATTTATCTCATGCGTGTATATCGCTCTTTAGTTTATCAGAGCAAGATTTATCTCATGCGTGCATATCGCTCTTTTAGTTTATCAGAGCAAGATATATTTCATGCGTGTATATCGCTCTTTAGTTTATCAGAGCAAGATATATTTCATGCGTGCATATCGCTCTTTTAGTTTATCAGAGCAAGATATATCTCATGCGTGTATATCGCTGTTTAGTTTATCAGAGCAAGATTTATCTCATGCGTGCCTATCGCTCTGAAGTTTATCAGAGCAAGATTTATCTCATGCGTGCATATCGCTCTTTAGTTTATCAGAGCAAGATTTATCTCATGCGTGCATATCGCTCTTTAGTTTATCAGAGCAAGATTTATCTCATGCGTGCGAATATTGCCTGCGATTAGTTCATAACAGAGCAAGATTTATCTCAATCGTGTATATCGCTCTGATTTAGTTTTATCAGAGCAAGGCAAATTTATCTCATGACGCTGCATATGCTCTATTAAGTTATCAGAGGCTGAACGATTTATCTCATGCGTGTATACTCGCTCTGTATTAGTTTATCAGAGCAAAAGATTTATCTCATGCGTGCAATATCGGCTCTTTAGTTTATCAGAGCAAGATTCTGCTGCCATCAGCTCTTTAGTACTCACGGAATTCAGTTGGCATTTTTATCGCTCTTTTAGTTTAATCAGAGCAATTGATTTTATCTCATGCGTTTGATATATCGCTTGCTTATAGTTTAATCAGGCTAGATGTTACTTTCGATTGTCGTGCATTATCCGCTGCTTTAGTTTATCAGAGCCAGTAGATTTATCTCATGCGTTGCGTATATCCGCTCTTGTAGTTTATCAGAGCAAAGATTTATCATGTCGTGTCATTGCGCTCTTTAGTTTATCAGTAGTCAAGATTATCTCATCGCTGTGCTATACTCGCTCTTTAGTTTTATGCAGAGCAAGATTTATTCTCATGATCGTTGCATATCCTCTTTAGTTTATCATGAGCAAGATTTATCTCATGCGTGCATTACGGCTCTTTAGTTATCAGCAGCCAAGAGATTATCTTGCATGCGTGCATATCGTCGCTGTTTAGTTTATGCAGAGCAAGAATTTATTCAATAGCGTGCATATCTTGCTCTTTATGTTTATCAGAGCAAGATTTATCCGCATGCGTGCATATCGTCTTGTTTAGTTTATCAGAGCCAAGTTTTATCTCATGCTGTGTGATACTCGCTGCGATTAGTTTAATCAGAGCAAGATATTATCTGTCATGTTGCGATATCGCTCTTTAGTTTATCAGAGGCTTAAGATTTATCTCGATGCGTGCATATCGCCTCTTATTAGTTAGTCAGTAGGCAAGATTTATCTCATGGTGTATATCACTCTTTAGTTTATCAGAGCAGATATATTTCATGTCGTGGATATGCTCTTTAGTTTATCAGAGCCAAGATTTTGATCTGCATGCGTGCATTCATTGCTCTTTAGTTTATCAAGAGCTAAGATTTATCTCATGCGCTGTTCTTATATCGCTCTTTAGTTTTATCCAGAGCAAGATTTATCTCATGCCGTGCATATCGCCTTGTTAGTTATCCCAGAGGCAGATTTATCTCATGCGTGCATATCGCCTTTTAGTTTAATCAGAGGCAAGATTTAGTCTCATGCGGTATATCGCTCTTTAAGTTTATCAAGAGTCCAAGATTTATCGTCATGGTGCATATTGCTGCGATTAGTTTATCAGAGGCTAAGAATTTATTCTGCATCGCGTGCTATATCGCTTGTGTTTAGTTTTATCAAGAGCAAGATTTCATCTCATGCGTGTATTATCGCTTCGATTAAGTTCTATCAGAGCAAGTATTTATCTCAATGCGTGTATATCAGTGGCTTTTAAGTGTTATCAGAGCAAGATTTATTTTCATTGTGCATCGTGCAATATCGCTCTTTAGTTTATCAGAGCAGATTATATTTTATGCGTGCCTGTCGCTGCTTTGTTTATCAGAGCAAGATTTATCTCATGCGTGATATCGCTCTTTAGTTTTATCAGAGCATGATTTATCTCAATGCGTGGCAAATATCGCCTTCTTTAGTTTATCAGAGCAAGATTTATTATCTCATGCGCTGCATATTCGTTATTTAGTTTTATCAGTATAAAGCAAGATTTATCTCTCTGCGTGGCCATTATCGCTCTTTAGTTTTATCAGAGCAAGATTTATCTGCATGCGTGCATATCGCTGCTTTAGTTTATCAAGAGCTGAAGACTTTATGCTTCAATGGCGGGCATATTGGCTCTTTATAGTTTATCAGAGCAAGATTTATCTCATGCGTGCATATCGGCTCTTTGTTTATCCAGATGCAAGGATTTATCTCATTCGGGCTATTTGCTCTTTAGTTTTATCAGCAGCAAGATTTATCATCATATTGCGTTGCATTTCGTTCTTTAGTTTTATCAGAGCATAGATTGTATCTCATGCGGGCATATTGCTCTTTAGTTTATCAGCAGCATAAATTTATCTGACATGGCATGCATTATCTGCTCTTAGTTTAATCAGAGCAGCATTTTATCTCATGCGTGTATTCGGCTCGTATTAGTTTATCAGGCAAGATTTTATCTCAATGCAGTGTATATGCACTCTTTTAGTTTTATGCAGAGCCAAGATTTATTTTCATGTCGTGCATATCGCTCTTTAGTTTATGCAGAGCAAGAATTATTTTTATGCGTGCCTATGCGCTCTTTTAGTTTATCAAGAGCAAGCATTTATCTAATGGCGTGCATATCGCCTCTTTAGTTTATCAGATGCAAGAAGTTTATCTTCATGGTGTATATCAACTCTTTAGTTTATCAGAGCAAGATTTTATCATCTCATGGCGTGCATATCGGCTCTTTTATGTTTATGCCAGAGCAAGCATTTATCTCATGCGTGGTATATCAGCTCTTTAGTTTAATCAGAGCAAGTATTTATCTCATGGCCGGTGCATTATGCTCTTTAGTTTTATCAGATAGCAAGATTTAAGTCTGCATGCGTGTTTATTAACTCTTAGTTTATCAGAGCTAAGATTGTATCTCATAGCGTGGCATATCGCTCTTTATGTTTTATCAGAGCAGAGATTTATGCTCATGACGTGCATATTGCTGCGATTAGTTTATCAGAGCAGATTTATCTCATGCGTTGGCACTATCGGCTCCTTTAGTTTATCAGTAGCAAGATTTATCTCATTGCCGTGTATAACGCTCGATCTATTTATCAGAGGCAGAATTTTTATCATTCAATGCGTGGTCATTCGCTCTTTAGTTTATCAGAGCCAAGCATTTTGTCTCATGCTTAGTCCTATCGCTCTGATTAGTTTCGTGTTCGTTTCGTCTATAGCAGCGTTAACGTGAGTTTCATCAACGAAGGTGTCTATAGTAACTGCAGATTATTCTTAGCATACTTCCTGGCGTGAACTCTCTTTCATCAAGGAATATTATTGAGTGCAATTACTTTCAGCATTACCACATTTGCCACAGAGCACAGTCTGCTTGCCCGTTTACAACCCACACACGGGCTCGCATCGCCAACGCACGCACGCGATCGCGCGCGCAACACGACACACTACTGCGCACACACGCCGGACGGTACTACACCGACGCGGCGCGCACGCACAACGCACGCTAGCGCACACGACATACACCACACTACACCCACAGGCACCACACACACACGACACACAGCACACACACACATCACATCCACCACACATAATATATATATAATATATATATATTATATAGTATATATATATTATCACGTTGCTAGTATTATGAACGCGTATGTACGTGCGCGCGCGCCCACACAATCATAGGAACACGCCGATACCAATAGATTACGTGGTAATCAGGTTGAATATATTCTCTGAAGACTCCTATCTCCGCCTTCTCGCGCCTCGCATGAAGCGGTAGCGCTATAATTCGCTCATGCTGTCATTGTGTGGCGAACAGAATATCCAATGCTATCCTTTGTTTCCCATTGAATTGATCGCCGCGAAAAATATGGATAAAATCGTTAAGGCTCTTTGTGCCTTAGCGCGCTCGACGAGTTTTAAATTTTACAATCTGTCTCGAGTTTAAACGCCGAAGATGCACTCGGAACGCCGAATTTCTGAAGAGGCCTGACGCACCGGGCCATGGCATATCGATTCAGATGCGCACAAAGACACGGAAGCTGTGTGAATAATGCGCGCTTTCTCTCTCCACACTAAGATTTCGGCGATTTCGACAAATGCCAGGCCCGCACATAAAGGCATCTGGCAAAGAAACACAAATGACGATTCGGCT
>NW_014577152.1:347876-364917 GCF_000485595.1 Priapulus caudatus
CCCGTAAGCGGTGACATCCAACACCATATATATTCTGAGCCAGCAGGACGCGACGACCATTTTAGGCCAAATTTTTTTTCAAAAAAAAGAAAAATAAGGGAAAAAAGAGAAAAAGATATTTCCCTTTTTTTGGAACTCCACTTTTTCGGTCCATTTTGTAAGTAAATATGATTTTTGGCCACTTTTTGGCTGAAAATTTGACCAAACAAATTTATTTTCAAACCCGGAAATGATGGATCCATCCGAAAGTGCGGAATCGAATCTCAATTTCATACGCGCAACGTAAAAATAGTAGCGCACTGCAGCAGAAAAGTAAAGAGGAATCCTAGCGCAGCAGAAAAGTAAAAAGGAATCCTAGCGCTCAACTATACACTGCAGCAGAAAAGTAAAGAGGAATCCTAGCGCAGCAGAAAAGTAAAAAGGAATCCTAGCGCTCGACTATACACTGCAGCAGAAAAGTAAATAGGAATCCTAGCGCAGCAGAAAAGTAAAGAGGAATCCTAGCGCTCGACTATACACTCCAGCAGAAAAGTAAAAAGGAATCCTAGCGTTCGACTATAGTCGACACTCGGCCTATAACGGTTTTAATGTATGTGATAATGTATGTGATAATACGTGCTATCTGTATCTGATGAAATCTCTACCTCTGCTACCAAGACCAAGTGTACTAAGACTACACTGACTGAGCGAGCGAGCCATCCTTGCTCCCAAGAATTTGGCCGTGGATGACATCAACGCCAAGCTGCTGGAGAAACTGCCTGGCGACCCAACGAGATACAAGTCGATGAACTACACGGTGGTGCACTATCCGACCGAGTTTCTTAACAGCCTGGCGCCCTCAGGTCTGCCACCACACAACTTGGTGCTCAAAGTCGGCGCGCCCATATTGCTAATGCGCAATCTGCATGCTTCCAAGCTCTGCAACGGCACAAGGCTCACAGTGAAGCAGCTCATGCCCAGAGTCATCGAAGCCAAAATCATGACAGGCAAGGGCAAGGGCAAAAATTTCTTCATCCCAAGGATCCCGCTCATCCCATCAGACTTGCCATTTGAGTTCAAGAGGTTGCAGTTTCCAGTCAAGCTGAGCTTTGCCATGTCCATCAATAAGGCCCAGGGCCAGTCCCTCAAGGTGGTTGCACCTCAGTGAGCCAGTGTTCTCTCATGGCCAGCTCTATGTGGGGTTCTCCAGGGTGGGTAACCCAGACAACCTCTACATCCTCTCTCAAGATGGCAAGACCAAGAATGCTGTGTACCAAGAAGCACTGCACAACTGAACAGAAGTGAAATTCTTAGGACAGATTTATAAAATTCGAATAAGATCAGTACAGCCGTGATGGCAGACTAAATTCTAGCTCTTTTCTCCTTTATCCCGGGCATCGCCGGGTAGCCCAGCTAGTTTACTATATATAAATAAAGAAATATATATATCTAATATATATTTGAGGTCGTATGTATGTATCTTCCCTATAGGCGGCCAAACCGCCCAAGCGATCTTGATGCAATTTTTACAGGGCCATCTCTTATACCCGGGGAGTGTTCCTAGACGAAAAAAACCTGTCAAACCGTCAAACTCACCGAAAAATCCGTGAAAAACCCCTCAATTCGTCAAACTTCACACAATGTCAGCACTCACTGTACAGTGCTGCCACACACAGAAAAATCGATGACTATTTCTTGCCCTCGCTTCATCAGCTGTTGGTATTGTGAAACCGAAACCAATACTAAAACAGAGCACAGCCAGGACCAGTTCAAATTCAAATTCACAAAATATTCATGTTCTGTGCAATGTTATTGTCGATTTTTACCCAATGTTCCTATTGTGTCCGATTATTAGTAGTATATGAATTAGTAGCACGATTTTACCCAGCGCAGCGGGTACCCGCAGCTAGTATATATATATATATATTCGTGTTTTGTACAATAAATAATAAGCGTGAATAAATAATTGACCTCCAGGGTACAAATACGAACACAAAATGTGCCACATGTGTTGTCACACTTGTTTTATGTTCACAGCAGCTATGTATATAATACGTCATTAGGTTTGTGTTCAACTAATAGCATGCGGCTGGCACCTACTAGGAACACACGCGCGGTGCTTACACTCTATGTCTTTCTTTTTCCCCGCACACCCCACCTCTCTTACTACGCTCTCACTGTACGACAACGCAAATAAATGGTGATAAACCTCCCACACGCTGCCGCAGAAACCGCGCCGCTACCTTCTCGCATACCGATTACCTATTACATCATGTGTATATGTGTGTTCCCGATGTGATTGCTCTGTGCAGCTGCCGCGCACACAGCCTACACAGGTGCACAGGTACGTGGAGATTCGCGCACATTGTTTACTGACCGTACGTCGGTTCCCCCGCGCCGTCACTCCGCGTGGAAGTGTACACAAAATTATTGCCGGTGAATGAGACACAAAGGCACGAGTCGACGGGGGCATTCTTTATTGCGATGTAGCGGCACACACCTGATAGCACGCTAGCCGTACAATGCCGCCGTTACCGCAAGCGCTTATTAGCAACTGCACACCTGCCCATTACTGAACCTTACAGTTATATATATATATATATATATATATATATATATATATATATATAGGCGGTAATAAACTCCAGTCGGGAATTATATCGCTCAACGACATTCCTTGCCGTGCGGAGATGAACGGAGTTCCTAAATTTATTAATGATCTATAATAATTATATATTTTTAACGAGATTTTATGTCGGCATCTAGATTTACGAATGATGGTCGAAAGCGAGAGCTAACGGGAAATAAGTTTCACTCAACGCTACTGACTGTGAGAATCTGTTTAGAATCATAGGCTTCGACAAGTATTTGAAAATAAATATTACGCCTTTTCAGTGAAATATTCACCTTGTCATTAAATACATCAGAGTTTGTGAGGTGTGCCTCAGCCTAGTTGGATACTGGCCCGCATAGAATAAGGCAAAACTAAATTGTTTTTACGTATCGTTGCCCGTGAGATTTTTCATGCTTAAAATCGAGAGTTCAGGGGCATTCTGTTTTAAGACCGGTGCCATATAAGCTGGGCCGTGATTGAATACGTGCTTTAGACAGCATCCCTACGATTTACACCCGTTACGATCTTCAATGGCTTAGCTTCAACGTCGAGCTTTCATCAAACAGAACAGAATCAATGATTGCACCACAACGGTTAACCGTATAGAATGCAATTTCAAATGAATAGCCTGAGGATAAAGTTCATTCAATCGTGTTACTACACCCCTCCATCATACACGACACCACCGACAGCGCGCGAAACCCGAGGGACTTTAGATGACACATTCAGTGGTACGGATACGTGATTTTATTACAATTTCTCGCACGAAATTTCGCAAAGTGAAGTATGTTGAACACATGTTGTACACTTGTCTCAAACCTGTTTTCTATCTGTTTATTGGTAGCTTGGCAGTAGTTCTGCACAGCTTTGTTAACTTAATATAACTACAGTCACTATGCAAATGTTCTCGTACGTAGCTGATGATGATGATGATGATGATGATGATGATGATGATGATGATGCCTACCATTCAAATGCATCATAATATACCATCGTGCAGCGTAGGATGAAAACGAATGTATATGTGAAGAGTCTCTGCATTTCAAATAGTGATATACCTGGTATGCTTGTATTCCACATACTTGTTCTCTCTCTCTATGCTTCTCTTTTTCTCTGTCTGTCTGTCTCTCTCTATGTATATATATCCTTCTCTCTCTCTCTATCCCTCTCTCTCTTTCTCGCTCGTTCTCTATCTCTCTCTCTCTCGCTCTATCTCCCTCTCCTTCTCTCTCTCTCTCCCTCTCCTTCTCTCTCTCTCCCTCTCCTTCTCTCTCTCTCTCCCTCTCCTTCTCTCTCTCTCCCTCTCCTTCTCTCTCTCTCCCTCTCCTTCTCTCTCTCTCCCTCTCCTTCTCTCTCTCTCCCTCTCCTTCTCTCTCTCGCGCTCTCTCTCTGTCTCGCTCTCTTTCGCTCGCTCTCTATCTCCCTCTTCCTCTCTCCTCTCTCGCTCCATCTCTCTCTCTAGGTACAATATAATTCTAACCCTATACACACGTCTACCGTGTTCAAGGCTTCACGTCTCTTGTTATAAACTCTGTTCGCAGGTAAGCGTGACGTCACTGCGCATCGCTGTAGCATGCGACCTGTGACGTCACGACCGCCCCACCTGGTCACACACTACTTCGCGCCGGGAGTAAATTTACGTAATCGCACCCATAAAACCTTGCAACATATTCATTATTAGTCACTGATTTTATCACCTCCGTACTACAAGCGGCAGCGACGCAATTATAATAAAATAATCGTTACAATAATCTCTATGTACTCATGTATATGTATCGTATACACTCGTTTATTTAATTACTACTAGCGTTTCAAGACGGTATTGTAAGTGGCTACGTCCAATACGACGTTTATTTTTTTGTAGTAACGTATTGCTTTACAAAACGTATAAAAGTTCCATTTATGTCGAATAGCGGTGAGACTGGTATGCGCATATTCCACGTAGGCAGGTTACGTGCTTTCCCATGATATGTTTCAATATCATTCCCTCTCGCCACCGGACAATTCTCAGCGTTTGTAGTTACTAATCGTTGGCAGGGTAACGAAGCTGCGTACTAGTTTAGCTTTAATTACACTGTGTGTGTGCGTGCGTGCGTGCGTGCGTGTGTGTCTGTGTGTGTGTGTGGGCGTCCGTGTTTGTGTTTGTGTGTGTGCGTGCGTGTGTGTGTGCGCGCGCGCGTGCGTGCGTGCGTGCGGACGTGTGTCTGTCTGTGTGTGTGTGTGTGTGTGTAGGTCGTATAGCAGCAGCAGCAGCAGCAGCACAGACTGCAGTTGAAAGCAACATGCGATGTTCAGTGGTGCCACCATCCCTCGCATCTGCTCCCATGCAACCTAGCAAGCACACAGATTGACAATCTGTGCGGCGGCGTACAATTACGTCGCAAAGACCCACTTAAGATATCGAGTAAAAAAATTTGAGGCCGAAACTATAAAAGGTGTAGAAAATGCGCGCGCGAAAATGGAGCAATTAGCAGAGCGAGGAACAGCGGCCATTAGAGAGAGAGAGAGAGAGAGTCTCACTCGCGGCATCTGTCTCGCATTACATAACAATGGCGGGTGCGCACCTATTATGAACTTCGCTTATTGTCGTATCCATTAGGAAAATCCGTACTGGAAATCCTGCATAATTCTATTTAAATTACTCAGCACGGACTTAATGGACAGAGCTTTTCTTTGCAATAAGAAGGCGGTGAATGTATTGGGATTTAATCAATACAGACACGCAAATGCTTAACTGAATTTCTTTCATCGAAACGAACGACTATAAAACAGCGCATGTGAATTTAATTTGGCATTTACAGCCTGTGTCTTGACTCAGCATAGCCTTGTTGATGATGTATGCTGCGATGTACGGACAGGGCTCGTTATTAAGCCTTAATTTGGCAATGCGGGCTCAAATCCCTTTAGAAGAGATATTCATGCTCTTCTTTGTTTGAGATGCAACTGTTCGATACGTTTTGTTAGATTGGGAATTGACGCCGTATACCCGAACCCAGCCCAGCATTAACGCAGTGGTTCGCTGTGCTACATTGTAGAGATGGAGTCTAGTTTAGCAATGCTGACTGAACATTTTATCGTGAGTTGTTCCTTGCTAATGCGCTACATTATTTCAATATAAAAGCCCAGCTCAATCTATTTCATTTTGGATATACAGCGCTTGTCTGAACTCGGTATTATCACCATGTTATCTTATTCTAACGTATAGAAACAGGAGCGTTCTCTATAATTACATAAGTGATGAATGCTGACTAAGATGAGTTGCCCACGTAGAGCGCGCTACACGACTTGGATACTATGGTACAAGGTTCGGCATGTCTTTATCGATTCGCTTTCAAAACAAGCTCGTATACTATCTACTATCTCTGATACAAACTCGCTACAGATAGAAGCACGATTCTTTGTTAGAATACATTGAAATTTTAAACGCTCGAGACTGGAGGCTACGGAAAACCACATGCAGCTGAAGGTCAGAGCGCCGACACCTACCAGGGTGCCTACCCAACAACTTCATAGCTCGCAGCGGCAGAGTGTGGGAGCGACCACCGCACTCGCTAATAACAGCGATTTTACAAATTAAGACCGGCGCCTATGTAAATAGCCAAGCAGGTGAGGCGGGCGGTGGTCTATACGGGGTAAGCTTAGGCCACGTGCTAGATGCCCTCAGGCATCTTCCGTCGAACAGACGACAATAGTAGCATGCTGCAGAAAGCCGCTGCTGGGCAGGGAAGACGCGGCGGTCGCGTGTGGCGTGATGGTGGTGGCGTGGCGCACTCGCTGTAAGCTATATAGATTCAGTGCGATCCCTCTACAAACCGAGTGGAGAAGAGAGGGTGAGGGAGAGAGAGAAGCGGGCGAGTGGTACACGCGCACACACATGCGCACAAAGAGAGAGAGAGAGAGAGAGAGAGAGAGAGAGAGAGCTAGAAAATCTGTGTGAGGGGCAAGTCTGTAATATATATATACTATAGCAGGACACCCAGCGTTGCCCGGGAAATAAAGCGCTCAGTTGGATATATATATGTATGAGTGAGTGCGTGAGTGAGTGAGTGAGTGAGTGAGTGAGTGAGTGAGTGAGTGAGTTAGTGAGTGAGTGAGTGAGTGAGTGAGTTAGTTAGTGAGTGAGTGAGTGAGTGAGTGATTGCGTGAGTGAGTGAGTGAGTGACTGACTGACTGACTGACTGACTGACTGACTGACTGACTGACTGACTGACTGACTGACTGACTGACTGACTGACTGACTGACTGACTGACTGACTGACTGATGAATGAATGAATGAATGAATGAATAAATGAATGAATGAATGAATGAATGAATCAGAGGTCCCAAGATGGGAAAATCTAAGAAAGGGAGCCAGCAATCCAGGAAAGGGAGCACTTGTGATAATGGTCCATCGCCGTTTTTTCGCAGTGCGCAAAAACAGGAAAAAAGTTGTGGGCTGCGATATGTGTTTGTCGCGCCACACCACCATTTTTTATAAAGTATACATGTAAAATAAAATGCAAATTCATGTTAATTTATGGGTTCACATTTATTTATTATTATACGAGTATATTACACATTGCATCACATTAATGCTTGACATTTGGGACCTTTTATTGTTCGCTGGAATCAACAACAACGGCAAATTTAGTAATTTACTGATGTAAATTTTTATATGGCTGAAAAATGTTACGACCGGGAGCTTCTGGACACCGGGGCACCGGGAGCAGCGTGTCATACCGGGAGAATCCCGGTGAGACCGGGACACTTGGGACGTCTGGAATGAATGAACAAGTAAGCGAAAATAAAAAAAGTGGGCGTGCGCGTACGGCACTTAACAACACTTAACATATTTCACTAGGCACAACAACGGCGTCAAATCTGTGGCCATCGACAACAAACACACACAGAACGTGTGAACGTGACGCCCAGTATAATGCTGATCACTCTAACAGAGAGGCTTACGGGCACAAAATCTACGCGACTACGTTTGTTAAGCTGCTAATAAAAACAACGGAGGCTCAGCGCAGACGCTTGTCGCGAACGTGAGGCAGCATGTGATATAAACAAACTCGTAATGCAACTGTTGAAAAAAGAAAGCAAAAAAACATAACATCAACATCCTGGAGACAAACCCGTTTTCGCGCAGCCTTTTGTTCCGGAACTTTTCAATGGCAGATGAAAGCGCGTGACGTCATGTGTAGAAAACCAGATGAACATATACTCACTTTGACGCGCCTGTGTTTTCCGTCAGCTCGATCGCTCTGGGCCAAATCCTTTAAAACCTAACCAGGAAATTAATTGATTTTAATAAAATTAATTTTTTAAATTCAACAAATTCACGTCTGACAAAGCTGCGCATTGCTTTGTTCGCACCGCCGCAGATTATCCTTAATGATTACCTTGGGTCCTACTGTCATTTAACTTGAAATTTTTGATTACATGGATTATATTCAAAGTGCGGATGTCGGTCATCATCATTAGATCAATATGCGTTCTCTATGCTAATTTTGGCAAGTTGGTAAAATTACTTCTCTATATCAAATGACTCATAGATGATAACGAAGTAACACTACTCCCGTCGCTTCCACGTAGATTGTGTGCATGAGAGTTCATTACCTAAAAGAATTTCTTTCAGTGGATAACATAAAATAATGCAGGCGATTTAACCGAAAACCCCAAGGACATTTTTTTTTAAATATCTATATATATATAAAGTTGTTCAGCCGAATAAGTCCGTACTCGCATAACTAGATAACTCCGCAGCCTAGAGGAAAACTAAAGCTAATTTCAGAATCAGCACGTATGGGAGGTGGTTCTGGCTGAAACAAAAATTTAGAAAAGTTAAAAAGTTAAAAATTGATAAAAATTCTATTCATCAATAGATGGCAGAATGTACAGATTAACATCACGTACGTGTGAATCCATTCTGTATACCCTCAACGGCGCAGTGGTCTAATCGCTAGAACATTGGTCTCCTACACCGGTATTCCGGGTTCGAGTCCCAGCTGGGGAACTTATTGTCCCATTTTTCCCTTTTTTTCTTTTACCTACCGCTTTAGTATGTATTAATTTTCATTTTTTACTTTTTATTTAACTTTTTTATTTTTAATGTTTTTTATCTTTTGATTTCTTATTATTTTTTACTGTTTGGGATGGGATGGGATGGGATGGGTTGCGATGCGATGGGATGGGATGGGATGGGATGGGATGGGATGGGATGGGATGGGATGAGATGGGATGCGGTGGGATGGGATGGGATGGGATGAGATAGGATGGGATGGCATGGCATGGCATGGCATGGGATAGCATGGCATGGGATGGCATGGGATGTCATGGGATGGGATGGGATGGGATGGGATGGGATGGGATGAGATGGGATGGGATGGCATGGCATGGCATGGCATGGGATAGCATGGCATGGCATGGGATGGCATGGCATGTCATGGGATGGCATGGGATGGGATGGGATGCGATGAGATGGGATGGGATGGGATGGGATATGGGATGGGATGGGATGGGATGGGATGGCATGCGGTGGGATGGCATGGGATGGGATGGATGGATGGATGGATGCATGGATGCATGGATAGATAAATAGTTCGCTTTTTTTGGGTATTTTCCTTTCAACCAAGCGGTCACCAACTGAGTAACGCCACTGATTTCCCCGGGCAACGCTACATATCCCGCTAGTTTATACATGAAAGCCTGGCTACTTTACACGTACATTACTGCTATCAACAATGAACGAGATATGACATAATATTAGACACGTTGAAAAACGTTCCTAGATGACGTAGAACAGCCGCTAACGAGGATCTTTTACCCTCGGGTGTTTTGCAAGTTGGAAGAAATCGTCAGGAAATTTCATCCGGTGGGATGAATCATAGAATGGTTCAAATCAGAGGCGATACGGCCCGCGTGGAACGAGTGGCAGCCGTTATTAAAACACGAGAGAAAAATGGAGAAATTCATTACCATTTGACGAAGGTCGCTAGCGTGTGCCGAATGCATCGCGTAATTACAGCATTGATTGCTTACCCACATCCCAATCATTTCTTGCACCTTAAAAGTTGCCAACCCTCACCTGTCACCCCTCACACCTACCGGCGGCATCGGTGATTCACTGGATGCTAAATTTCTACATTTGTCTCTCGTGTTTTAATAACGGCTGCCACTCGCACAGGCCCTTGGAGCGTTTCAATAAAATATAATGCTAAATAAATACGAAATCTATTTACTACCAAAGTCTTAATGTTTCTCTACTCTCCTTCACCTATTATTGCCGACAAGACGTGCTGCAAATGCTCCAGCCACGGCAACACACGCACGCTGCTGCACGCTACTGGCAGTACTGTACACTTACACATAAATATAGAGGCACTCGCATATATACCTCGCAGCACGGCTTGTCGGCAATAATAGGGGAAGGAGAGTAGAGAAACATTAAGACTTTGGTAGTAAATAGATTTCGTATTTATTTAGCATTATATTTTATTGAAACGCTCCAAGTGCCTGTCGGCAACATTCCCAGGCGCGCACACAGAAGGAGAGTAGAGAAACATTAAGACTTTGGTAGTAAATAGATTTCGTATTTATTTAGCATTATATTTTATTGAAACGCTCCAAGTGCCTGTGCCAAGTGCCAAGTGCCAAGTGTCTGGGCCAAGTGGTGTGCCGTATCGTATCTGGTGTTAACCATTTTATGATTCATCCCATCGGATAAAATTTCTTGACGATTCCTTCCAACTTGCAAAACACAGCAGATACATAGCGATGGTTTTCATCAGACCACGAGAGGACACCACCGTCTAGTCGTAAACTCGAACGCTCGCGATTTGTCAGCAGATGTGTGGAACAGGGCTGGAATTAGCGAGTAGCCGAGGGCGGGGTACCCTGCACGCTAGGGCGTCGTACCATCATTTACCAGATTCATTGCGATGGACATTTATCACAGAAATCTACTCAAGGGTAGCCCAGCTCTATTTTAAATTCAATTCTAATAGTAATAATAATAATTTTATTCAGCATAGATAAATTTCTAAAATATTTACCAATGTAGTAGTGAGTCATATCCTGGGTCACATATACCCAGTACTGAACCTATTAAAATGACGAGTATTTCGACGAATATATACACGTACATGTATATGGGAGATTGATGCCAGAAATCCTCTGTCCGTGGTACCCTGCCAGCTAGGGCGTTGTACCATCTTTTACCAGAGTCATTGCGATGGACATTTATCACCGAAATCTACTCAAGGGTAGCCAAGTTCTATTTTAAATTCCTTTTTGAATCAAAATATGAATCATTCAGTCAGCTGCTGCGCTTGCGCGAACCCGGATTTTAACCTATTCAGCATAGATGAATTTCTAAATTTTTCATAAATAATCACTCAAATCTGCTTCCGAAATATGGCTGAGATCGATACGGTTTAGTGGAGCATTTGTGATCAGGTGGCATCATAGACTCAAGTTTATACTGTTATGCGCATTTAGATAAAAAATGAAAGCTAGAGGAACTAGTTAAATTAGTCTTTTAATAAATGGGTGAGTCAGCGTGGGATGTATAGGCTATATTGAGGTTTTCATGAGTTTACAGTGTGAAGTGGCGAGGTTTAGATGAGAAATGATGCAGGAAATAAATGGCAACTAGGTGCGTGATATCATTGGCAATCAAACCTCTACACTTGCACAACCTGCTATTTGTTCCCAGCAAAGTTTTGCCATCTTTCCCCACGCTATAGGAATGTTTAATATTATTATATACGTATTGTGTAATCATGTTTATAGAATCTTTAACATCTGCACTGGTGGACGTCTTAAGCCCGGCGCACACGTGAGTAAGGTAATTTTACTCAAGTAAAATTATGCATGCGTCAAAATACTCACGTGTGCGGCGCATTTTCGTTGAGTATTGTGACGCATGCGTCAAATTACTCACGTGTGCGGCGGATTTTTGTTGAGCATGCATTGACGCATGCATCATTTTACTTGAGCTAGTAAAATTACTCACGTGTGCGCCGGGCTTTAGGTGTTGATGGTGGCTTCTCAATCTAGTAGTTCTTTGAGCATTCCTGCACCTCTGAGTGAAAGGAATTGTATACGTGTGCATGTAACCAGCAAATTGCGGTCTAATAATCCTATGGAATCTACTGGAATCTATGGCTTGCTCTCTATCATAAAGATTTTAACTTTAATAGTAAAGATATGGTTTATGTAAAATAACTAGTCGGTGGATTAGTACAATTGTGCAATGTTGTGAAACTAGTCGTATTCTTAGAAATAACGTGTGGGTAGAAATCGCTTGCATGGAAGGTTATCGTTACAATTAATGTTTTTTCATCAACCTAGTACTACAAGTGTTTGAGTGTAAACATTTTATTTCCTGTTTGTAGTAGACATTGCATGGTGTATATGTTTCATTGTTTTTAAATAAGATCACATTCCTACTGTATATCACGTTGTTTCCTTATAGTGTATAGATTCTGCAGTCGATAAATGCACTTAAGAAATCTACAATTTTCCTCTAAATTGTTCATTATTATAAAAGTAACTGTATCTATAACTGGCCAAAAATGCATGCTGTTGACATTACTGATAATCTATTTGCACTGACCTGAAATTAGTGCATTGCTTGTTGCCTAATTGGAGTAAAAAATGCTGTGGCACACTTATCTATAGTATATGTATTATCATAAACCTGTATTCCATAGACTCTTGGTATTATGTATAATCACTTGTATTATTAATTTGTTGAATAAAAATAATTAAGCTTGCAACTATTTTTTATTAAATTGCTTGAGTTTAAACAAAATTTAGGTAAGAATATTATTGTCAATAATAAGTCTATTAGACGTAACAAAGTCGAAATATTAAGAAACACGTTTATGCATGTTATGTACAATCAATTTAAAATAAATAAATTTAATAATTAATCTAACATCCTGAAAACATTTTTAGCAGTTAAAATGAGCCAGCGACAGTCGTATAATCTAAACTGAGATCGTCGAATTCATGATTTTGGTCTATCGCTTTGATTTCCTCTTGCTTTTTCGCTGCCGTCTGTCTGTTGTGCAGAATAATGAAATACGACACGATTATGCACACCGTAGGCCTACTCACAAGCATGAAGGACAGGGACACCGTGAAATCCGGGACGACTGTCTGGTGCGACATACCGTACACCTGCACGGCAAACCTCACTCGGTAGTTGCAGAAGGTGTACCTCTCGTCGATTCCGATCGCCTCGAACACGTAGATCCCGTTCTCTTCCGACCAGAAGATGCCGTTGCGGCTCGCGTGTGCAGTGGCGCCACCTAGCACATCGTATTTGGTGTCGGGCTGTGACAGGGAGCCGGTCTCGGCGTAGAAGCAGCTCCTGTGTGTGCGCCTTGTCCACGCGACACCCGGGTCTCCCTCCGTCTGCAGCGCGTCGAGCCAGGTCTGAGAGGCGCGCAGACATCCAGCTTGTGTCACCGTCGTGTTGCACCTAGTGATGGAAATCGGTTGGAATTTCATCATCAATCATCGGTTGCATCCGACCGATTGATGATCGAAGATAATCGGTAGAATGTTATTGATT
This sequence comes from Priapulus caudatus, assembly GCF_000485595.1. Classification (NCBI taxonomy): domain Eukaryota; kingdom Metazoa; phylum Priapulida; class Priapulimorpha; order Priapulimorphida; family Priapulidae; genus Priapulus; species Priapulus caudatus. The sequence continues at coordinate 361,035 of NW_014577152.1, forward strand.
GCAGCTACCAGATATTGAAATATATCATATAGAATATAATACAGTGTTTTTATAATACAAGATTCTAAAAGCTATGTAGCAGTATTATACGTGCTTATGTTTGGGGTAGGTTAGATTTACTGTCTCCAAGCAGTTAAGTAACTAAAAAATACAAATAAAATACAGTCATTTCATCAACGTTTGCAAATTTTCTTTTACATTAATTATTTTTTTTAATAATCGATTATTTATTTTCGTAATCGAGCGCTTAGTCGGTTGCTGCAAACGACTGACTTCCGATTATAATCGATCATCGGGACATCACTACCTGTAGTCGTACATGCCGTGCACCTCGTACATGGCAAACTCGTCAAGCATCGGACCGACGAACTCGTCACCAACGTGCTTCACCATCGAATATGCTTCGCCAGGCTGGTGCCCCTATAGACTTCAGAACTGCTCTAAATTGGATACCATTTAGCATAAAGCTGCGAGATGGGTATCCAGAAACTATGATGATAGTGTTGATGTTGTTTTGGCTCGTCTTGATTGGCCTCCTCTTCGTGTCCGCTTTCTTCATTCTAAACTCATAACTTTCTATAAAATTTATCATGGTGAGATGAAAATTGGCATTCCCTCTTGCCTGTTCGCTGCACTCGCTCATCTGAGTGTGACCATGCACTGTTTTCGGCATATACAAACTTCTAAGGATCCTTTTAAGTTTAGCTTCTTTGTCTCTGTGATTCCATATTGGAATTCACTGCCGTCATCCTTAGTAAATAGCAAATTTGCTACTTTTTCCACTGCGATCCGCAGTGTGAATCTACCGACTTGATTCACTTCTCTCTCCGTCTTCGTTATATAGTCCCCAGGACTTGAAGCATAACACTTATGAGGTTATGAGGTTATTTACAATCATTTTATTTTTTAAACAGCTTGAGTGCCTGCGAATGTGGCACTGGCTGGTTTGGTTTTATTACTTAAAAATGGTGACACGACGCTACATTAGTCCCAAACAAAACATTTTACGACTGCCAGGAATAACTTTTTTTACACAAATCTTGTTTCATCTGTATTCAATACTACTGGCAATGGTGTGATGTGCACACAGTAGCGATAGTAGTCACGTGACCTAAAAGTGGCGAATTTGAGGAAAACAGCACATGTTGAACTTTGGAGCATTTTTACATTATGATAACTATTACATTTCTATAAGTATTATAGCTCATAATAAGCAGGAGATATCAAATAATTATGTTACAATCTATTCTTAGCATTTTGAGTTGACAATGGGTGGATGAAATGGATCTCTGTTTCTTGTGACTGGGGCTATCAAATAAGCTTAAAAATTCCATTGGGGGTCATTTAAAAAAAGACCTAGTATGCCTACACACAGAAAAATACACTTAAATGTTTTATCATCCCTCCCCGCGGGGGGCACTCGCCTCGGAACTGGGTAGGGAGGGGGGCTCCGGGACTTTGAAAACCTGACCCTGTCGCAAACTGCTTTTTGCCCTAAAATACACCCTGCCCCAATATACTGCACTAAAAAGTATATTCTGTTGCAATATTGCACATTTCGGTTATGTCCTGTCCTGTCAATATAGGCAGATATTGGTGCAATATCGGCCTGGTGATATTTGCACAATATCTGCCTATAGATATTGAACCAGTATCTGCCTATATTGGTCCAATATTGACCTGGTGATATTGGCCCAATATTGGTCCAATATCAGCTTGACGATCTGCAGCCCGGATATACGCGCGAAGCGCGAACAGCGCCGCCTCGCGGCGCCTTTTCATCCAATTCGCTGCCCTCTATGTAGAACTAACTACTCGAAGCCCTCTGGGTACTACAGAAAGCCGGATAATCGGTCAATTGAGCAGTTCTGGCGATTGCAGAAGCCTTTCGACTCTGCACGTAGGGCGAGAATAAATCCAATGGTCGTAATTGCTAATTTTTTTGGTCGGCGCTTTAGCTTTTCCTGTAGAAAAGCGATTTTCAATTTATTGAATTTTACGCCCTGAACTTATTCTCGTACATATGGCGTCCCATAGATGGCGCGACGAGGCTCTCTTCGAGGGATTTTCCACAGAATTTTCCACACCAGCCATCTTAGTTCCCCGCAGGCCTGACTGATTGATGGTTGTTTAGACTGAAACCGCACCGTTTATTTTCCTCCTCCTCCTTCACTCCTGTCTGCTGCATACTTCAATCATAGTGAAAAGGCACATACATATTGACGGCACGTCGTGCGAGCACGTGCTGGCGTGGCCGTGGCAGTTTTTACACGTAGCTAATCCTACAACACGCCGCCACACTCACACACAAATATATATGTTTTTTTATTTTCACATGTTTTTTGTGTGAGCTAAGCGTCGTTACTTCCATAAAGTCAGTTAACACGCGCAGTAAAACGACGGAACCATGCGTGGCAAAGAGCGCTCTGCGAAAAATTCGGACTACATTTTTTCAACGGCCCAGAATTTCATGGATCTGTCTCTTTCAGTTGGGGTCCGGATGTTGCGTCTGTAGTGTGTGTGGTCGCTCGATCTGTTCATGCGATCTGTTCAGCCACGGCCACGGCCATCGGCCTCTGGTAGTTAGTTCTCATCGTGTTGGTCATACTCAACAAACGCCACAACTATACAGTTTAAAATTTACGAAATCTGGACCAGCTTATATAGTCGCCGTGAGAACGTGTTAGAAACGCCGTGACGGTCGTCGGCCAGTCGCGATACACGTAGAAGACGGCGTCGCGACTAAGGACCTCAATGAGCGTGTTGAGAGCGCCGCGGACGCCGGGTTGATCGCCTTGCCAAGCCATAGATCTCAAGAGAAACGCCATAAGGCGCGGAGGACGGTCGGGGGCGTGTTTATGTGCGTCGCGTGGAATACGCGGTATGATCGCACAGGTCGCGGTAGAGCGCGTTTTTTCAAGTTTGTATTGTTGCTTGGGGACTTTTCTCGTCCGTTTGTGTTCGCGTGTTTGTGGCCAGCGAAGCTTGTCACAGTTTTTCTGGGTCGCCGTACGGTCGCGGAGGTCGCCCGTCCGGGCGTGTTTGTTCTGGTGTATGGATGCGGGCTCTCGTTTGGCGGTATTAACTCGAGGTAAGCCCGTGTAGACGCTTAACTCGAAGTAAGGCTCTTAACCTCCAGACGATAAGGGCGGCGCAAGCACTAGATACGATGCTACGTACACACGCGGCGTCGCACGCGTACTTGCATACATTCGCGCAACACTCATTGACAGCACGCCACGCACGTTAGTACTCTGCACACGATGCCACGCACGCCTACGTGCACATGCACAACGCGCGCACGCACGCCACGCCGCGCACGAACGTGTACCTGCACACGCGCGCACGCTACGGCACGTGTACGTGCACATGGCACGCCAGCGACGATGCCCACGCACGTGTACGTGCTCGACGCCGCCGCACGCACGCACGCGACGCACACCATGCACGCCACATGTACGCACTCACGCCATGCACGAACGTGCACACGCAGCGACGCACGAACGCTGCGCCGCGTAACCTGCGCACGCGTGCACGCCACGGACCGTGTACTTGCACACGCACGCAGCACTCATGCACGCACGATTGTACGTAGCACATGCCACGCACGACACACGATGCACGCACATGTACGCACTCAGCATGCACGCACAAGTGTGCGTGCACACGCACGCACGCCGACGACGCAGTGCGTACGTTAACGCACGCACGGCACGGCACGCACGTATGACCGTGCACACGGCGTCATGATATATACGTGACACTGCACGCAGCACACGACACACGCACGCAACGACATGCATATAAATCTGCCGGGGTAAAATTCGCATATCGAGTCGTATGTCGTGTAGACGCTACATAATCGCTAACCGAGTATAAGGTT
>NW_014577152.1:367265-379674 GCF_000485595.1 Priapulus caudatus
TGTCGTGTAGACGCTACATAATCGCTAACCCGAGTTAAGGTTCGTCGTGTAGACGAAGCTAATAATGATGTTCAGAAAATATACCCTGTGCCAATAATGATGTTCGGAAAATATACCCTGTCCAGCGGCACGTCCCCTAGTACCTTTAACAATGGGAGCCTCCCTCCCCTCCCGGGGCAGCACAAGAAAACTATAATATATATATATACATGATATTATTGATATATACAGCAATCTCGTTTTTACATAAAATCTGCATCAATAAGGTAGCTACACAATCCAGCATAGCTTCAAAACAAAATACTTAATTAAATCACATTATACAGTTATACTTAATCAATCGCATCACTGCGTCACAGTAGCAGGTTCACTGTGATCCTGCATATCTGACATTGCGACATCTATTTATATAATATAGATATCTATATTATACACTCCTGGTAATATGATATGCACAGTACCAAACAGGAACCTTAACGGCTCTTAGATTGCAAGTAAATGCTGGACAAGTAAAATAAAAATTCGCACAAGTAAAAATTGCTTCTTGTTGCCCGACAGGACAACCAGATCTGAAAATAACCGTTGAGGCATGCCACGGCAGATGTCTTTTCTCCTTGTGTAATTTCACGGTGATATCGTATGTAGATATACAATATGGGTAAGGCAACGGTAGTAAATGTCAGCATATTAACTATTAACGTCACCTTTTCTCCTTAGTTTGCGGACATGTTTAGGGTTTGCTTACACTCGTACTCTTATATAATCTTAACCCTAATTACCCTGATAATATAAATATTATAACCCTAACCCCAGCTCTTGTCCTTGATACTCTTATAATGTAATTATTCACAACAAATTAACCGTGCAGGTAGTTTTCGCTTGTAGAAATGTTAGAATAGTGAGCACATGAACCCCGAACTACTAACCACTATTCGCCGCCTAGCGAGAGTGCGGTGTGTTTATAGAGACATTCCATATTATTATATAATATATTATAGTGGCACTTTGAGTCTGTGTTTGCGGGTGCCACGCGTTCCACTGATGTGTGCGTGAGTTTCCAGCGAAACATGACTGCAAGAGCTATTTCTCACACACAAGAAAAACCGCAAGGCGCGTTCACACATAAGAAAAACCGCGCTGCTCAGCCCGCTAATAGCGGAGATAATAGTGAGCTAATTGTGTCGTTGTTCACACAGGCGAATATCTCGCTAATCGCCGCGGTGCAAATATCACGCCGCGGTGCAAATATCACGCCGCGGTGCAAATAAGCGCGCTGATTCCAAATTAGTGCAGTCTGAAGTGTTCTTTGCAGCGCGCTATTTTGAGCGCGATTTAGTGAGCTAATTGCGTTCACACTTGTAAAAAGCTCAGTTTTTCGAGCGGGCTGCAAAAACCGGGTTTTGCAGCCCGCTAATTCGCGCCAGTGTGAACGCTCCTAAAGGCGGCCGCACACCAGCCGATTTTTCACGCGATTTGATCGGTCCGATAGAAATCAGCCGATATCGGGTAGGTGTGCGCGTTCATTTGTAGACGATTTTATTTTTATCGGGTGATCGTTCCAAATCAAACATGTTTGATTTTGAACCAGATGAGCCGATGAGCCGATGAGCCGATTTTAAGGCCGCCGCACACCTACATCGCTTCATCGCTTCATCGCTTCATCGCTTCATCGCTTCATCGCTTCATCGCTTCATCGCTTCATCGCTTCATCGCTTCATCGTTTGTAAAATCGGCTGGTGTGCGGCGGCCTTAACTGCTCTTGTATTATCTACTCTTGGTATGATCTCACAGCAGAGAAATCGCGTCACTACGGATAGATGCCGAAGACAGATTCAGGAGGGCGTAGTGGAATATTTGTAAACGGGAAATTAAGAAATGGCTACTTTTCGGCTTATGATCATTTATAATGTCTACAATACACTGACACATCACAAAACAGGCATGCACGCACGGACGCACATGTAGCTGGATAGCATTCCACGCAGCATCCCTGCCGTCATGGCTACCAACAGTGCGCAATACGGCGATAGGCTGCATGACAGGTATAGCCACCAGGAAGCTCTTTGCAGGTACTAATGTGTGTACTATTAATCATTTTAATAGTGCTACTGGTCGGTTAACACTCAGCCCATGTGTTCACGGACGCAAGCAGTTATACAGTAAAACCACCTACGTAGAATCGGTTACCTTTGTATAAAGGACACTTTTGATGTTTCTTTCAAGGAGTCTTTATACAGTTGCAACGTTTTTATAAAGGCTACCTTTGTCCTTTTCCGCAATCAGAAATGCCTTCTCTGGTAGCAATTGCTTGGGTGAAACAGTTAGTTTCTAACGCGCTATGTTTGCTCGCGCATCTAGGATGTGCAGATGGAGCTCTACCTGGAGGAACTCGGGGACAGGGTGGAGGAGGCGGACGCGCAGTGCCAGACCGACCCATTCCTCAACCGTGCCGCCTTCCCGCTGTTCATGCCCGCAAAGACGGGAGTCAACGCCGCGACACAGATCTACTACGGTGACGTGAGTGCAGCGCGAGCATGTGCGAACGGATGCAGATGCAGCGATTGTCGCCGGAAGGTGTGGGGGCGGGTCTAGTTTTAGTTTTGTATCAATGGGGGCAAGGCAAGCATTGCCCTCAGGTTTAGTCGAAGTTCTTATGGCACCGCAGCAGGTCAGAGCTTCACCGCAGCAAAGATCTCCTTCGGACGAGGGCATCGTTGTCATCGAGGCAAATTACTTCTAATCAAGACTTTTTACATAAGACGGGTCAGTGCGCGTATATGACACTGAATGCATGGGAAGGGCACAGAGTTAAATCGGGTGATGCAGTCGCGGCAGTGGTTTCAGATTCTGGCTAAAGAAGTTTGAGGTACTGCTGTGAGAAGATGAGGGAGCCTAGCTACGGCATTCGAGTTTAAGCCGAAGAAAAATGCAGGGCGAGATGCATTCTGGGGTTGTTGCCCGGATCTTAGGTCTTAACATTAATCTCGACGTTAACTTTTTAACGTACAAGAAACTTCGTAACTTCACCATGTTTCCATCAACAGTCTATGGTAACAAAGTTGACGTTCAGCATTATTATAATGTAGAGACCGATCCTGTTTCCGACTACGGGCCACCCGATCTCCACCTGATCCCAGCTTGCACCCGCTGCGATAGGAATTTGATTGTTGGTGTGAGACGTTTTCTGATTCTTCAGCCTTCTCCTTCTCACTCTATTGCCGGCAGCTGTTCGACTTTGACGTGGAGGTGATGCCAATACTGAAGGTACTAATGGGGAAGACCCTGGAGCAGGCGTTGCTGCAGGTGATGGAGGAAAAGAAACTAGCGGCGATGGGCGCGCAGCAGAAGGCCTTCCTAGAACTGTGCAATGCCGAGCTTGTCGAGATGCGGAGACGGGAGGAGAAGGACAGGAGATACAAGGAGAAGAAGGTAAAGTGGGAGAGAGAGGAGAAGTGGAGATGACACAGAGAGGCAAAGATAAAGGAGAAGAGAGAGGATAAGGGGGAGAGATAGGATAAGGAGAGGTGACACACAGAGGAGATGGTAAAGGGGAAATAGAATAAGGACAAGCGAGATAGGAAGAAAAAGGTAAGATCTCAGAGAGAAGGAGAGGCGACACAGAAAGAAGAAAGTAAGGGGAAGTGTGAGGCGAAGGAGAGGTGACACAGGGAGGAGAAGGTAAGAGGGTGGCAGAGAAAGAGTAAGGAAAGGCACACCTTTGAGCTATATGTTTGAGATTTCAACTTGATATTTTAGGATATTTATATTGCAACCATGAATTTAGCGACGAATGACTACAGTCACAATGGTCTTCCTTCGTGCTTTCGGTCTTTTTACTCAATCAGGCTAAATAACGGTTGATGTGTGTTTGTGTGGCGGACAGGTGTGGCAAATGCAGCAGCAGAAGGAGGTGCTGGAGGTGGAAGCCGACACATCGTAGAGGGTGGCTGCGTGTGCCTTCGCTCAGGGAGACCTTTCAGACCTAATGCCTTCTGTCTTCTCCTGTCTGACCGCCAGCAGCTATACTTCTAAAAACACATGGACTGTAAGTACCATCTCACATGCACGCACGCACAATGCACTCGCTCTTCTTGCTTTGCACGGAAGATCACATCCGCGATAGATTAAATTTACGATATCATCACTAAGGATACGCCACTCACTCGCTACGCTCACTACGTCATGAACTAGTTGATGTGTATTTGATGTAATGTTAGTGATTCCCTTAGTTATGCAGTTGCCATTACAGATGTCCTATTTGAGTAAGTGAAGCGAAGAAAGAAAGGAGGAATCCAGAACTTCGCTAATGTAATTTGTTTTCGTGCTTTCCAGCAATCACATATACGTAACGTAAAAACCAGGAAGAGAGAATTTGAGAAGCTGGAGGTTGCTAATCTCGTTGATGGACTGTAGATGGCAACACTGGTGTGCAACTGTAAATACATGGGAGTTGTGTGGAGTGCCGATGTGTGACTGCTTTGTAAACTTATGATTGAGCTTGAAAATACAAGTGTCTCTTCTTTCATTTTTTTTTTTATAGCGAAATCGAATAATGATGTCAAGGTGTTGTAAAACGAGAAGTTATTTTACGTATTAAAATAGTAAACCATATTGATGGGTTATCTGTCGACAACCCTGGTTGGCAGTTAACATATAAGTCTTGTCTAGATTAGAACCTCTACCCATTGTAAACTTATTACTACCTCGCAATAGAATAAATAATCTACCCACATTCCATTCCGTGTAATGTCTTAGAATTCAACATCTATCCTATTACCAAAAAGACTAGAACATGTAGAAGTAGATATTTATATCGTAATATAAACAGAACTAACCAGCTTTTTACAAACAGTTATACTACCTTCACTAGTCTGTGTTACTTCATGTAAACTGCCATTAAACTATCTGTCACTTCGCAATAATATACTATATATATGCAATTCTATATTAAATGCAACAACATTTTATTGTCGTCTTCAAAACCATGCTACATCACAAAGATAAACTTAGATTGCGTGGCAATTGCAACCGTGGCAACAAGTTTCATTTGATTATTCTTCTTCATCTTCTATTATTCTAATAATTGCCAAGTGTGCGTCATGGTTGTCAGATTGTTTAAAACTCGTGCTTTGTAGGTTTAGCGTTACTTACTTACGTTACTTAATTACACCTGCAGACTTTCCTACACATTATGAGGTTAAAGCTGGTCATCTTTATGAGTTGCAATCGCATACGTGAGAAATACGCACTTCTATGTCGCCGGAGGAATGAATAATGACATGACTGTCATTACCTAGCCTCGTGCTATCACTACACGCATTCTGAAGACTTACGCTAAGGCCTGTGACACGTGAACTGTCATTTCCAATCATCCTGTGCACAATATTCTTGAGTTTCATGTTGTGTGAGGTGGCTTAGTCAAATACATAATAAAATAGCAATATTTGACTGCCACATTGAAATAGTACCTCTCATTTTGTCAAACCAATGTCCTCCTCTTAAATGCTATTAATTAGAATGAAATATAGTGTAACTGTCAGTAGCCTGTTGAGGATGATTTGTATATTTGCTAATGATACTTATACTAGCTTGAGAAAAATAAAACCATTGCTTACTAAATCTTTGGACTTACCAATAAATTATTTTACCCGTGTCAGTTAATTGGTGAGAGCAGGGTGTGTAGAAGAGGAGAAGGGAAGTGGTAGAAAGAGAGGATAGAAGAGAGACCAATGGAAGGAGTGAGGGAGCAGAGAGGAGGAAACAAGGAAGCCAGAGAAGAGTGAGTCAGGGAGGAGACATATACAAGCCAGAGAAGCAAGGAGAAGAGAGGAACAGCAGAGAAGAGGAGAGGGATAAGCCAGAGAGAAAGGCAGAGAACCCAGCCAGAGAGGAGGGCAGATAAAGCCAGAGAAGGGAGAGAAGCCAGAGAGGATGGAGAAGAGGAGAACGCAAGAACAAGGATTGAGGACAAAGGGAGGCGCAGGAGAAGAGCGGAAGGGGTAGAAAAACTCAGAAAGAGGATGAGAAGTAAATGGGAAGCAGGAAGAGTAATGGAGTGATTAACGAGGCGAAACGGGTGGATAGAGTGATATTATCTATTACTATATATATATAGAGAGTAGAGAGAGAGAGGAGAGAAGAGAGAGAGAGAAAGAGAAAGAGAGAGAGAGAGAGAGAGAGAGAGAGAGAGAGATGGAGAGAGAGAGAGAGAAAGAGAGAAGAGAGCGAGAAGAGAGAGAGACGAGAGAAGGAGAGAGAGCGAAGATAAATTATATAATATATATATATATATATATGATATATATATATAATAAATAATAGCGCCCGAGAAAGAGAGAAAAAATGGCAAGAAAGAGAAGAGACTAGAGGGAAGAAAGGGGAGAGGGGGAGAGAATAAGAGAAGAGAGAAAGTGAGGAAGATTAATACCTGGGAGCACTGTGCGCGCTCCGTGAGTTCGTACTACTGTTGTTTACAACACAGAAAGTTATCCGTGAGAATCTGTGAGTTTCTTGTGGCGAGGATGTCAAAGAGCATTAAATGTCAAAGTGCAGTAAGAAAGAAGAAAATTAGAAAGGGAGAAAAGGAGATGAGACACATGAGGGAGAGGGAGAGAGACATACGAAGGGATAGAGGGAGAGAGACGAGGGAAGGATGAAGATGACCATAGAGAAGGGAGAGAAATAGAGGGAGAGAGCTTATAGAGGAGAAGGAAATTAATACCGAGAGGGCAGACTGTTCGGCTCGCAGGCTCCGTGTTCGTGACTTTACGTTTTACAACACGGCTTTTCGTGAATCTGCGGTTCTATTGTGCCGAGATGTCAAAATGTCAAAGCCAGAGAGGAGGGAGAGAGCAAATTAAGCCACCTATATCTATATACTAGTAGTAATTCCTATATACTGCTCCACGTCTCCGCTAGTTCTCATCACCGTCCACCTTCCCAATCTCCTCACTTCCTTAACTGCCCCTCTCGCGATAGTAGCGGCCCACGCAGGCAAGTAGCTAGCGAGAAAACCTTCGCAGGCACAAGCCGTGTTTCGCTTCGAAAACTTTTTCATCAGCCCCCCCCCAAAGAGCAGAAAAGTGACGGCTACGCGTTTAGTAGTCTCATTAGTCCAACATACACGACAACGTTTGACCGGCGCACACGACGCTGGTATGGTACACGCACGCGTACGCCGTGTTATTTATAGGCGCAAATTAACATTTTGTGCCTCAGGAAGTGAAAAAGTTGGAGCCGAAATGCAGCCGATTTGCTGCAAGTTTTCCCATGCTCGGCTGGTCGTGGGCGATACCATCCGCGAGAGGGGAGTAAGGAAGTGAGTAATTGTCGCGTCCGTAATGTGCGTATATGTATCTATGTAAAACAACCTGGCTCAACACGAGTGTTTCGTTAGTACATCTAGTTGGATCTCTAGACTTTCATCTATGAAATTGGGGTTCGAATCTCCGTTAATTCTTTGCTAAAATATTTTCTAACTTGTGCAAAGGTAAACGTATTTCAGACATGTATGCAAATTAACTGCGTTGTTGTTGCACGTTCTAATCGTCGTCGTCATCGACGTTCAGTGACTGTCTAAACGTAATCCCATCGAAAATACAAATAAATGAATCACTTACAAGCCATTTAACTTTTCACAAATAATTATTTCACTTCTATTTAATATCTACCTGTACACGTACGAATCATACCATAGTAAATTTCCGATATTTGACATTAAGGAAAAGGAATTATTAAATTGGCAATCAAACATCTATCGGTAGATATAGGTTTAAAGATTAATTGCTTGCAAATGAATTGCATTGCTGCTAAGCCTGTGAGTTACAGAGGATTTTTGAAAAAAAAACATAACTAATCTACATGAAAGAGGGTCATGTCAGACACGACTACCAGAGAAAAAGATATCAGAACATCAAAGCTGGGTAAATTTCTCAGTAAAATAGAATGCTACCTATATGCTACCTATATTTCTGAAGTCAATCACACACTTCGACTATATGTGTGGACAAATAGTATAGTAAATATATATATGTGTGTGTATATATAATATGATACGTGATAAACTCCTACAAAATACCCTGTTCTCCTAACGGTTGTAAACATTCAATTAAAGTGATAACATATTAGAAAACCTTAACGCTAAACGTTACATACATGCTTCTCCCGTGCATGCAAACTCTCACTGCGACTCCCTATTTAATCTCACCACTGCATTGCTCATACCTTCACACCAATCAGACCTTATAATTCACACAGAACGATCTGCGTGGACCAGAGATTACTTCCCACGAAAATTCCACAAAGAGCCACGATATTACTAAACAAATCCCCTCTTTCATTTAGCAAGAACAAATTCTCACGAAAACGGTACATTCAAGTGAGACTACTCAAAGCGTCTTACTCAAAGACACACCCAGCGAGCTCTACCACACGTTCTAAGAGTCGATTAATCTAGTCCATACACACGTATTCCCCGCTTTACAACTGTCATCTCTAACACGACTACAGCCGTTCTAACGGCATGATGGCAACCTAGGTGCGTCACACTGTACACGACAATTGTCAACATTGAAAATAGTCACCATGCTCCGCTCGGTAACCAGCCGTAGTAACGCGACTGTGCGCGATGCCACGCTAAGTACTAAATAAGTTTTTAATTAAACATTCGACGCCAATTAACTGTAAACGTAAGCACAGAATCAACGGCACATTTTTGCACTATCCCTGAAATTGCCTGGGTTTTCAAAATATTTTTTTCCCCCCCGAGTGATAGCCCGCACAAATTTAATATAAATAGATAGTATGCATGTAAACAGCACACGTATTCATGGTACCAACTCACGTATAGCACAACGGTAATAGCATTATGGTAGTACATTTCACAGTACAATTAGCAGAAGCTGACGTCTGAGATTGAACGCAAAGCTCGTGCATTTTGTCTACACGATTATTGATTTAGTAAATATATAAGTTCGTTATCAAAACAGTGTGCTCGCAAATTCTCGCAACTGCAAAAGATAGTTATGGTCTAACATTGTGATTCTGCATTCTATACATATACCGTGGATTTACACGCAAATTTGGGATTTTAGTTGTACATCACCCTCTCTGCTTATTCAACTCTATGCCAATGAATTCATTATTTTTAACATATATATATATATATCGCGGTTTATTGTAAGTCACATTAGGTAAAAGACGTATACATGGGGACATAGAAATCAATTATAGTTAGTCCGCTATAAATAACAGTGATTCTGCTACACATTTCTCTATTGGACTGTCACAATTTTAAGACCTGCCAGTCTAGCAAACAAAGACTCTGCTACCAAAATAATTACCTACATGAATTTTGCACATAATATTATTGTAAAATAGGAAGCTGCTAAAAATATACATTAGCCTGCATTCATTAGTTTTACATCTACACACACACATATTAAATATATTCTGAATAGAATTCAATATGAGAAACTTAAGAAGCATCACTAAATAAGTCTGTTTCCTGTCAAACAAGTACATATATGGTCAAAGTCTTGCTACAGTTACCTCCTCTATAAACGAGCATAGGACATCAAATCACAACATCGATTAATTAGATAACGAGATCTTTACCAAATAACTGTGTAATCTAATTACAATCTTGTTAATCTAAAGTCATCAACACTAAGCACATGTAGCATATCAGACAAGATTTAAATTTTTGTTTCATGTGCCACAGGTATTCGTGCAAAAAGTACAGACTTTCCCAGTATATGGCTTCCGATCTTCGGATGCAATAACCATTTTTTGCAACACATATAGGTTACTCGTATGTAGGTAATGTATAGAAGGCATGCTTGTTTCTCTGTATTTTATAAAATTTAAATTGATATAAAAATAACCCCGAGCACAGTCAGAGATTCTAACCTGATGTTATGAGATATTCAGTTAAAGATATTTTCAAAACTACCCTTAGTAATATGTACATACATACATACATACATACGTACGTACGTACGTGCGTGCGTGCGTGCGTGCGGGCGTCCGCGCACGCCTGTACGTACGCATGCAAGCATGGATTCATGCACGCCAGCATGCAAGCACTCACGCGCAGGCGCGTGCACGCACGCACGCACCCACGCACGCACGCACGCACACATTTCCTGTTGTGTAATCAGACAATAATCTAATGTAAGTCTTGCTTCCTACTGTAAACATACAATGACATTCAATAAGTACATTATATTTAACGTGTACTCTATAACTAGGTGTCCTAGCATAACATCAACAGTTTTGTCAAAGGTTATAAATTCAAATTCTACCTAAACTGGACCTTACTAAGCATTAAGGTTGCAGAAACATGCATGAATACAATACATCGAACCATAGAATTACATTCCCACACTGTATAAAGATTAATCCCAGACTGTCTTTAGTATTAATTCTTTTTAGGCACCAAATGGCACCAGTAGGATTTCCCACACATGCACACTCAATCGTTTTACAACTGAATGTGCTGCTAATGTAGCATCAGCATAGTCAAGGATTTGAACTGACAATATAGACAAGTGATGCTATAGTGTTCTTGTTAAATCAATTGTTGATACAAATTAATATTGAGGTAAGATTTGGTTTTTATCTCGAAGAACCATTGCTAGAATTCAAACCTTCTACAGCACATGGTGGAATAAAATATTAATATTCGACTTGTAAGTACAACTTTCATCAGTTGTAGAAATCTCCAACACGTAACCTACTAAAGTGGCGCAGTCTCCAATCGGTGGACGTCCATATACTATCGTAGGGTCTCGGATTGTTAGCATTTCTTTTCACTGTTGGGCTGCGCTGGCCACCAGGGTAGAGAATGCAGCAGCAATATCCTCTCTTCCCACCAGACTATGGTTAAGTGCCTCCATCACGTCCCATACTGACAGCTGCATAGATTGCAGACAGTGCTTCACGAAACATGGCACTGAGTACATATTCTGCAGCTGCAAAACAATAACGAAGATTGTTGTTGTCATCATTCTGCAATGTCTACTTTTGCACGACTAGCAATAACATCTAATGTACCTATATATGACAACTTATAATCAATAATGTCTATGTATATATGTATACCTATGTGCGTGCACTCGTGTGTGTAATGACAGCAGCATTATCAAGCCTATTGTTCATTCTCTCTCTCTCACCCTTTTTCAAACAAACTTCTAGTATTATAAATTTCTGTAGATACACATTTCATGTGAAGTAAACATGCCAGGTCTTTGTTTTAGCTGCATGCTTACACTACACCCAGTTCCTACCTGCTCGAGATTTGTACGGTCTTCTTTGCTGAACGCCAGCCGACTTGTTAACGCAGCCAACTCCGTCATCTCAAAGTCTCTCAGCTCTTTCATTGTGTCGATAGCAGCAGGGCTGAGCACGATCGAGAAACAGCGTGCCTCGCTCAGCATGCTAACGTCACAGGATGCCGCCTCGCCTCCGGCTGCAGCAGCAGCGGCACACGACTGCTGCGCCGCGACGGAAACGCTCATTCCACTCGCAACTGCGTCCGACTTCTGAACGTCTCTCTTCATCTTCTTGTCCAGAAAGTCCTCAAGCACCTTCCGATTGTCTGTGCACCAGAACATCGGCGCTAGAATGTTTATCGGTGACCTCAGGTTAACCAGAGGCGACGGCCAGTAGCAGTCTTCGTCTGAGTCGCTGTCCGAGCCTTCCCAGTTCTCCGCCGTGCCCAGATCCTGCGGCTCAGCCTCTCTGCTAATATTCGGCATTGCCATTGCGGCCATTTCGTCAGATTCTGATGCCGGTAGCAATCCCTGTTGTCTCACTAGGCTATCAGTGCTTAACCTCGACTGCTCCAATGCTGAAATAAACACAGATCAATGTGTTCGTAACGGCTATTTGCCTTACATCACTGTGAAGAAAAAACTGAATGTGCATGCGACTTTGCTGTTTCATTAACATTTTACGTGAACTGAATCCAATTTTATGCCTGCCTGTTGATTCGTGAAACCCGAGATGGCATAGGCTAAGGCCAATGCATGCCCTCGCATTAGTACTAATTTTATTTTACATTTTCATTTCTTTAAGGTCACTTACGTTCTTCAATAGTTGGAGAAGTTGTGCTAGACTTCAAATTGCCATGGCCCACTGTGATTGCTTCAGCATCGGAAACGTGAACCAAATCTTTGATACCTGCAGGATTGCAGAAATTTAAAGCTACACACATTACCAGGAGTGTATAATATAGAGAGTGTAGATAGGATATAGAGATATAGGAGTGTATAATATAGAGAGTGTAGATAGGATATAGAGATATAGGAGTGTATAATATAGAGTGTAGATAGGATATAGAGATATAGGAGTGTATAATATAGAGTGTAGATAGGATATAGAGATAGCAGGAAGTGTAAAATATAGA
>NW_014577152.1:380880-388773 GCF_000485595.1 Priapulus caudatus
GTGTGTATAATATAGAGAGTGTAGATAGGATATAGAGATATAGGAGTGTATAATATAGAGTGTAGATAGGATATAGAGATATAGGAGTGTATAATATAGAGTGTAGATAGGATATAGAGATATAGGAGTTTATAATATATAGAGTGTAGATAGGATATAGAGATATAGGAGTGTATAATATAGAGATATAGATGTGTATAATATAGAGAGTGTAGATAGGATATGGAGATATAGGAGTTTATAATATATAGAGTGTAGATAGGATATAGAGATATAGGAGTGTATAATATAGAGAGTGTAGATAGGATATAGAGATATAGGAGTGTATAATATATAGAGATATAGAAGTGTATAATATAGAGTGTAGATAGGATATAGAGATATAGGTGTGTATAATATAGAGTGTAGATAGGATATAGAGATATAGGAGTGTACAATATAGAGTGTAGATAGGATATAGAGATATAGGAGTGTATAATATATAGAGTGTATATATAGGATATAGAGATATAGGAGTGTATAATATAGAGAGTGTAGATAGGATATAGAGATATAGGAGTGTATAATATAGAGTGTAGATAGGATATACAGATATAGGAGTGTATAATATAGAGATATAGAAGTGTATAATATAGAGAGTGTAGATAGGATATGGATATATAGGTGTGTATAATACAGGGTGCGAAATTAACGTGAGTCCGGAGTCAAATACTCCATGATTTACTGTCGGACTCCCTGATTTGACATATGCAGGAGTCAGTGACTCCCTGAAAATTCTGCTATATTAACTAAGTTCGTTCCAGAGCACGGCCTCACGAAATTCCCGTATTTTTTCAGCAAATGTCCAACCGCATGAATCTTCAAAATAAGCACATTTATGCGTTATTGTTAATATCTTTAGTTTTGAACTTTAGACTGCGGACTCCCTCTTTTTGAGGGCAGGGAGTCCGTTGGACTTCCTTGTTCAAAAGACAATTTCTACCCCTGTAATATATCTCTATATTATACACTCCTGATATTACCACAGGTTACATTTGAAGAACCTTGGCACATCTGACCAACTACAGGAAGAACACTCTTGCTTTACGACCAGGGGTAGGAGTCCATAAGTTCCAGCCCCTCACAAATTCAACTAAGGCTATACTTATATAGCAGGACTTATAGCCTTAAATAGAGATCATGATCACAGATAGGCTTATATTTAAGAAAGTATCACTATTGTCAAAACTAAACTAAAGAGTTCATGACAACTTGACACAATAAAATATACGAAAAGCACAATAGTAGGAGCCATGCATTTATAAACAGTATAGTAAAACTAGCGTAATTTGCTCAGTTAATAATTTCAAAAAATATGTTTACACTGTAAAAATATTTTATAACTCAAAAGTCACTTCTGAATGATTCCAATGAATAAAAACATTCTTAGTCTCAACAGAATTCTTTCTATCTGCATGCGAAAAATTCACGGACTAAGGCCAATATAAAACATTACTGAAACTTTTCTTGTGTTCTACCTTATTGCATGCACTAAACGACTAAACGTTGTAAAACTCTTCCTGACATATATATATACCTGTTCTTTGTAAGCAATCCTTCTGTCTAAGTTGTTGCACTATGATTGGCAGAGCTGAATGATGATTGCAATCCACCCTTTCTATTGCACAGACTAGTTGTTCGAAAGCTCTATCATTCTTCGTGGATACGATGCAGAGCAACCGTCTCATGCACTCTTCCACGGTGTCGCCGCTACATATTTTCTGGGATTCTTCTTCAGAGAATATCTGCCGAAATACATAAAAAGAATTGGATGAATATCAAAAGACAAGTATAGATGTTATCAGCATGCATCACATGTACATAACAATCATTGCAAGTTGAAACTGTGAACTAAACTTATTTAACAATTTTATTCCTTGGGAGCAATATCAACCCATATATCATATTCTAAACCATATTAAACTCCTGTATACCCATTTACTATTATACACAATGGTCATCAAGTGAATTTCAGATGCTTTCTATAGATGTTAATAAAGTTTTCGTATTTAAAACACAAATACTGGCATTGTGCAAGTACACAGTTAGACGTGCAGATATAGTATATCATAAAGAAGAGAGTATGAGTGCCCCGGAATAATATACATGCATAGAAAGCTGTTTAGTGTAATTACTGGATAGAAAGATAATCTGATATTTAAGGACAAGAATGACTCAATGTTATTTACAAAATTGAATGTAATGAATGATTTACACTAACTTCTGAAATTCACGAGTTAAATGAAAGTGTCAATGACACTGTAGCTCACCAAAAAAGGACACAAATGAGTGAGTAAGAAGAAGTCAGTCTTAATTGAGCAACCATCGACGTACATTATAGAAACGATTGCCATCTGTATATCGCAATAATAATTTATAAACCAAAATGAATCACAATATGTGACCGTAGATGGCGCTATACCCGCTTTGTAGCGATGGCGCTTGAAACAAATAGGTTATGCTGTGTTCCGACATGTTTTGTAAATCTTTACTCTAATATAGACATTTTATCGGCAGAGTGGAGAGGAAATACCAATTTTGCATTAAAGATATTGTCAATGAAATCTTGTAAAACGAACCAGACGAGTGTGACACCACAGACTGTTTGTGTTTATATAATATGCTATATAATTGCCAAACCCTACCTAATTTGCATAATTTTTTTTTAAATATCAAAACCCCTAGCCCTTATTCATGCACATACCAAAAATGAGCAAAATCCGTTGAACCTGCCCCTGACTAATGGCAATTCCCATTTTTGCCAACAAATTGCCGTGGCTCGAAAGTACGTCGACTGGCGTGCTTCAAAATAGGACGTTCCATATGGGAGCATAGCAGTAACAACTACACCCAATTTCAAACATGTGGGTCAAACGGTTCCTGAGTTATCGTTGACCGAAACCAAATGTTGACGGACGGACGGACGGACGTACGACGGACGACGACCCATGGCAATAGCTCAACTTGACGATGTCAAGGTGAGCTAAAAATAAGGTTGCGGAGATGTTGATTATTAAACCAAGGGTGGAGAGGGATGAAAAGAAGTCTTTTACCTATATTTAAACTGAGGCTTAGAACAGCCCTCCACTACACATTCAAAGTACAATTATTCATAATAGCTTTAAAAATGAGTTTTTTTTAAATCCAATGAAAAATGTTCAAATGATGGAGAACATTTATCTGTGCTACCGATTTTTTTTTATACTACTGGGGTAGGCTATAAATGTGTTTTTATATTATAAGGCCAATGCTTACATTATATAAATATATATCTTTTACTTTTCAGAATATTTTGCAAATATTGTGTGAGGTTGAAGAATATAGTTTGTAAAAACATTAGTATAAATAGTTGTGGATTTGTTGTCTATAAAAATCGTTCGGTTAAATAGCAGTTAGGTATAACTATAATTGCACTTTTGTGATTAGCCCTCGGTCTGTAACATGCCAAATAAATTGGCAAATGCGCAACTTTTTCAGGGTGGCAGACTGGCAGTACAACTACAATCACGCGGTGTTGTGTCAGCGGTCAAAATAAAAGATTTCGAAATTCACTGTTTCGTTTTATGACAAATGTGAATGCGTGATTATAGAAATTTGGGCCCAAGCCTAGTTTAGCACATATGCGAAAACACATATGCTGGGTTCCAAACTATCCTTGATCAGAAATTTGTAGGTATATGCTCTATGCTAGTATTATTTATGCACTTACTACATGATTATGATATACTCGAGTCTTAAATTACACAGGCACTTGAAGAGTTTCAATAAAATATAATGCTAAATAAATACGAAATCTATTTACTACCAAATTCTTAATGTTTCTATACTCTCTTTCACCTATTATTGCCGACAGTTTCCTGTAAATTCCGTCCAAATCCTATTTGCAACATACGCTTGCGGCCGCCATTCCTCACGCGGCTGCACCGTGCATACTTACACTTATGGTATATATAGCAGGTAGGAAAGCGTGCTGCCCAAATTCGCTCAAAATTAACACAAATATTCAACCATTCTACTCCATCTTTGTTTCTATTTCAACAACAGTGTTCACTTGTTATAAAAACATACTGTCTCTGTTCGTAACCGAGCTGTGTCACGCGAAATTACACAAAGACTGACAAAATTCTCGCATTCGCTAACGTTGCTCAGTAAATGTAAATGGCTGTCAGAATCAGGAAACACCCACCGGCACTCTTCGTGACCTCATTCTTGCGCCGTAACGCTGCAACATTTTTGCAACGCTCCAATGGCGAGGCTCGTACGGGAGTTGGAAAGCAGTGCGCCGCCTATAGCCCATAGACTGGTACTCGCTCCCACCTCTCGGCTTAGCTTAGTTACTCGATGGGTAATCGAGGTGGGAGCGAGTAGGGACTACCAGTCTATATAGCCCTGTACTTGCAGCCATTTACATTTACTGGGCAACGTTAGCAAACGCGAGAATTTCATCAGTCTTTGTGTGATTTCGCGTGACACAGCTCAGTTACGAACAGAGACAGTACGTTTTTATAACAAGTGAACACTGTTGTTGAAATAGAAACAAAGATGGAGTAGAATGGTTGAATATTTGTGTTGTAATCGTGTGAAATCCAGCGAGCGTCGAGCGAATTTGGGCAGCACGCTTTCCTACCTGCTATATATAAGTGTAAGTGCGCACAGTGCAGCCGCGTGAGGAATGGCGGCCGCAAGCGTATGTTGCAAACAGGATTTGGACAAAATTTACAAGAAACTGTCGGCAATAATAGGTGAAAGAGAGTATAGAATTTAGAAACATTAAGAATTTGGTAGTAAATAGATTTCGTATTTATTTAGCATTATAGTTTATTGAAACGCTTCAAGTGCCTGTGTTAAATTATAGCCTGGGAAAGTATCACTTTAATACTTGGACTTTCCTGCTAAAACATAAAACTACATGCTTAAAACCTTTCACGGTGGAAATTTTAATTAAAAGTTTAACCATCACCTGTAAGTACTAGTAGTAGTACTATAGTAGTACTAGTAGTACGTAGTATTAGCAGCAGCCAACACAACCCAAGTACCAGTGCCGAGCCTAGCCAGGTGAATTACAAAGCCCGACGGCAAAGTTTGGAACTATAGTGCGCCAACCTCGTTCAAATACCCTAAAATGTCACGATGCGACAATAAATTTCGCAGCTGTAGTTCGTATTCTCTCAATAGACCACAATGAAACTCTGACATGAAGTCATCTTGTCTAATGTTTGTCATGGTTTAATACCAATGCCGCACACAACAGAAAGATATCTTCCTGGATGCCATGACAGAGTTCAAAGTTCACGCTACTGTAGAAATTTCAGAACATTGTTCAAACGAGATATTGTAAAGCTGTTAAGCATAATAATACAATATATATCACAGACTAAAAACTATAACAACTTTTTTATAATACTATTAGCCACCAAAATATATTAAAACATTTATTAGAAGTATAAAGTTAAACTAACATCATATGTATCACTAATAATGTACTATATCTGGGAGGCTAGTAATAACGAAACTACCCGGATGTAAACACCCGTGTTATGTGTTCATTGATTATGTATGTCGATGATGATTGTAATTTGTTTGACATGCACTTATTATAACAACAGTAGAATAATAAGGACGCTTGATAAAATGTAGTACATACCACGAATCTGATTAGAAGTATTGCCGTTATGGCCGAGGAATATGTGCTCGGGGATCAAACAAGGTAAGATGAGTTTTTATTTAGGCAGTGGCTACGGGTACGGTAGCCGTATCTTAATGTCTCGAGGCTACGGGTACGGGCGTCCATTCGCTTTCATACTTAACGAGACAAAGATGGCGGCGGTGGCGCTAGATTTCGAAATAACGCCTTGGGAAATAAATTCACGATTTGAGAGTTTAGATGAGCTAGAACCCTAACCCTAACCCTAAACCTAACCCTAACCCTAACCCTAATCCTAACCCTAACCCTAACCCTAACGCAAAAAAGGGGCTTGAACGACCGACGACTACCGTACCTCCAGCCACTGCGTTTTATTTACTGTTACTGTTAGTGTTACTGTGGCCGTTGGTGTTATACTGTTGTTAGCACAGGCACTTGAAGCGTTTCCATAATGGCAGTGGCTACGGGTACGGTAGCCGTGTCTCGAGGCTACGGGTACGGGAGTCCATTCGCTTTCATACTTAACGAGACAAAGATGGCGGCGGTGGCGCCAGATTTCGAAATAACGCCTTGGGAAATAAATTTACGATTTGAGAGTTTAGATGAGCTAGAACCCTAACCCTAAACCTAACCCTAACCCTAACCCTAAACCTAACCCTAACCCTAACCCTAACCCTAACCCTAATGCCAAAAATGGGCTTCAACGAACGACGGCTACCGTACCTCCAGCCACTGCGTTCAAGGATATACGCAGGGGTCGTGTGCTGTGCACGGCGACAGTTAAATATATAGATGCAGTAACATCGGTGAAATTTCTGAACTCTTACGATGTAAACAAACTCAAGTCTATGAACATATGTGTTGCGTGGCAATGCGTGCAATCTTCCGATGTGCTCAATCTACGAATCTGCCGATTGTGTGGCATCAGCATCATTGAACTCGCACCTAAAAACCACGATGGTAAACCTGCTTGCAAAACCGGGCCTGCGCAATCTCATCAAACTAGCAGTTAACCCAACCCCAGCTGATAAACCTGTCTGCTAAATCGGGATTCACTTACTGCTAATATCTATTGCAATAATAACACTATAGCCAATGTAAAATCGGTTGATTGTGCAGATCGGCAGATTACACGCAACACGTGTTCGCTCTTTTTGGAATCGAAATGGCCGACGGCACAGGATTGTAGGTAATATTGCTATATTTAGTGCAAATCGCGGAACCCTCTATATAGTTCTAGAGCTACTGTTACTGTTGCTCATAGTCATAGAGTCTATGTCCCCCAGGGTACTGCCGGAACGTACCCTGGTAACTATCTAGCTGATATGGTTAGGGTTACGACGTGGATATTCGTCCGAGCATCGGACACCTGTTCGTATGCGCTATTTGTCCGAGCAGTTGTTGCGCATGCGCTGTTCATGTTGCATGCCGCAGGCCCACGGCATGAGTGCCGTAGGCGTAGGTAGGAAGTGTGAAGGGGGGGTCTGGGGAGTCTCCCCCCAGACAATTTTTAAATCTAGACGCTCTAAAATGCTATTTACCTTTTCGATTTTTGACTATTTTATGCCCTTTAGGCTGGGGGCTCGTAGCGTTTTGCTACGGCAGCCCTAGGGCTGTGACGCCCCTGCATATACATGCGTTGCGTATGTGGTTATACACCATAGATAGTGTTTGGTACTATCACTCACGTATATATACGAAACCGAGCGTATAATAATAGAACCGAGTCGGTTTATAGTTAGTGTTAGGGTTAGGGCTGGGGTTAGGAATAGGGTTAGGGTTAGAGAGTAGGCGCCACCCTAGACTAGCATTATATTACATTTTTGTAATACAACATGAACAGCGCATGCGCAACAACTGCTCGGACGAATAGCGCATACGAACAGGTGTCCGATGCTCGGACGAATATCCACGTCCTTAGGGTTAGGGTTAGGGAGTAAGCGTAGGCGACTCCATAGACTCGTTAATGGCGTAGCCTCAGTAGGCGAGGTACGGTCCGGCATATTAGATAGTAGTATTTAGTACCATGGTACGTTCCGGTTAGCTCTAGTACTATAGCCCGCTTACATTAACTGCCGCTGGGCTATAGAACGAGCCATTATTGATGCGCGGGACCAACTTAAGCACGCTTATACCCGCCTATAAAACGTCTGTGGTGGGCAATTAATGTCTCTTATCCGAAGTGAATATGTCTTAAGTTATATCAGCTA
>NW_014577152.1:389552-443435 GCF_000485595.1 Priapulus caudatus
AGGTATTCAACACCCCGAGTAACCGATTGTAACCGATCATCGGTTACTTGGGTCCAACCGATGATCGATTACGAAATTACAACCGATTGACAACACTACTGGTAACTATTTGATATAGTTGGGGTTAGGATTAGGGAGTAGGCGTAGGTGACTCCTTAGACTCGTTAGTGGAGTAGGCGAGGTACGGTCCGGCATATTAGATAAGATAGTACCAGAGCACATTCCGGTATACCGGACCGTACTCAGGGTACGTTCCGGCAGTACCCTGGGGGACATAGACCCTCTCAGCGTTACTGTTACCGTGTTAGTGTCACTGTTACTAAGCAATACTGTCGCTCATAGGGTCTATGTCCTCCAGGGTACTGCCCGGAACGTACCCTGGTTACTATTTGATATGGTTCTAGGGTTAGGGTTAGGGAGTAGGCATAGGCGTAGGTGACTCCCTAGACTCGTTAGTGGAGTAGGCGAGGTACGGTCCGGCATATTAGATAGTACCAGCTAGGGTACGTTCCGGTATACCGGACCGTACCCAGGGTACGTTCTGGCAGTACCCTAGGGGACATAGACCCTCTCAGCAATACTGTCATAGACTGAGATACTGAAGTTATACCTATAGGCTATAGTACATAACATGTATGTTTTAAATAACAAACTTGTTATTGGCTTTATACTGTGTCTGTATTAAATACTATTACTAATGCTATGTGTGCCTTTTCACAGCAAATTGCAAGAAATCTTCAATAAACATGCTAACAATCAAGGCGTATTGCCAACCAACCAGATTGCCTCTGTCATGCCTGAGCTTGGACTCAGTCCCTCAAGAGCTCAAGGTATGTGTACGGAGGGACGCATCCTTGAGAAGGGGGTATTTGGGTGGGTATCGAATGCATACTTGAAAAATATCTCACATCCCTCTTCGATATTAGCAAGATGTGAAAAACAATTCTAGGGGTTGCTTTTACAATTTCATAGTGGAAGACATGGTGCGGTGTGCAAGTCGCTGTGGTCACAGACAACTTCTCGACCATATCAAGTTCACCGAGTTTGCTGTCCTAGTAACAGAACTACAGGATTCTTACAAGAACTGGTAGGTTCCCCACCATATGTCTGATACATTTGGCAACATTCAAATAATGAGTGTGCAAAAACTGATTGGCGTAAATGTTTATATAAAGTGTGCAGTTCTTGTTAAATGTAGCGTAGCACCAAATAAATACGCCATGATCTAGGGTATTCATGTACTTCAAACTCGGTCCAGAATGTGAATCCCCCATGTATACTGGAATATAGTAATAATCTTGATGGATTTCATTTTTAGCTCATCTGACATAGTCAGATGCAGCTTGTAGAATCGCATGAGCGTGCGTCCGGCCGTGCGTCCGTCCGTGCGTCAACAGTTGGGCACAAATCTTAACCGCTCGACATACGGTCACGATATTTGGGACGTGGGGGGGGGGTAATCCGAAAACGAGTTGGGATGTCGAAGCTGGGGGTCAAAGGTCAAAGGTCAAGAGGTGTAAAAGAAGGGGGAACATTCCCTCCTTAACTTAAGGTATAGGGAGGAAATGCAGAATTGCGGCACAAATCTAAACAGCCTGACCTAGGCTCGTGATAGTTGGTGTATAGCATCATGGTAGGAAAAGCCATCACTGTGCCGAAATTGGAGGTCACAGGTCAAAGGTCACTGCCAGTGCATGTGGTGGTGATAGTACTGTGTAGTTTTTGCCTGCGTTAATTAGTTACAGGTGGCAGTTTTCTATTTCAGCCTGTAGGCTTGCGTAGGTAAATGGATGAGTGCTTACCTATTCTGTCTTGCAAATAGTTGTTGCTACTACGTACGATGGGAGCTTCCATCTTTAATCTTAAGACACTTAAACGTACACGCCATTTCGTGGCAACTTTCATAACGATCCCAACGAAAATTCCTTTGAGAAGGTTCCTGATACCATCCCTGTGCCTTCTACTGTTTCGGCGTGTATGTGAACACATTTGGGAATAACAAGGGTTTACTAGAATCCCACCACTCCACCACAGAGTCACTGCAGTAGACGTTAGATGAGCGCTGTTGCTCCGAGGCACTTGTTAGTACAAGTCGAATTGTAAAAATGTTTTCCAATTATAGCCAATTTCATCCTATATCGGAATCTAACAACAAGTCACGGAAGTCATGTCATGGTGCCAGAGCACTAGCTAGAAAACTAACTCGGGAACATTCCAGCATACAAGGTTGGTTTTAAAATAGGAAGAGTGGCACATATCACATACAGACAAATATCATGCAAGGACAGTGCCTAATAATACGTGTTAAACTCATTTTCCAATCAGGCGTACAATGTTCATTTCAAGGCTATTGCATAGTTTGCTACATTGATATTTCATGAAACCAGCTGTATTGAAATAAATAATAATTTAAACAGTTAGTCAACTATTTTGATTAACAATACTGACATACATGTTGCATAGAGTCATATCTGTTCTACACAATGTATTTTCAAATGTGTTGCTAAGAATAAACTAATTGTATTGTTTAGATAGTAAGTATTAAATGACTGATGCACTCACTTGTTCTAGTGTTTCTTGGGGGATCATGTAATCCAACAACATGGAGGAAGGACACAGCCATACCTTTTCTGAAGAGCTTAAACATTACTTTTTACAATCCGGTATGTATCATGCTATCACATCCATTATCGTGCTACATGTCTCCTATGATTGACATTTGGAATGAGGGATGTGCATTATCTAATGGTAATAATGTGCTATTCAATATTTACATATGCCTTATAGTTTGATGTGTTGGTATGGGTGGTACTGTATAGCATATGATGTACATTATTATGAATATTTACATGCATATATATACATGTTGTACATATTCATTCATTGCTTTAATAGCAAGTACCACATTGGGAGCCAGAATTGCTGGAAGTAGAGGACCAGGCAAAGGAGGTAAACATAATAAGATCCTGATAGTAAACATTTATAATAAGACAGGTAAATATTTTGTTGACAACATATCTAATCAATAGGTTGTATTTCATATTAAACCCCATATTAATCTGATCAGCTTTTCATTTTCTGTAAAATTAAATGTTATAGTGATGCTGGTTTTACAGGCATGTTATCACAGTATTGTGTAGAGGTTTTGCAAAAAGCAAGTGTTCATGACTCGACAGTATTTCAATGACATTGTGTGACAACTTGTTCCAACAATTGCTAACCTTGAAATCATTTTCAAATTAATAAAATTACATTACTACATGAGATGTTATCCTACTCACTGTATGTGAAAGATTGTCTAAAGTGATGTTTTTGCCAACCCAATCTTTTCTAGGCATCAGAGGTGCTATTCTTTGTTGTTGACAACGAAACGCGTGGTGTGTCTTCAATCATAGAGATCTCATACTATGCAGGTATGGTAATCAGAGGTGCCGTGTTGCCGGTGTACGTAACTAGATAAAATATATGGCATCACCAGTGTGTGGTGTGTGTTACTTTGGCTCATAGGGTCTATGTCCCCCAGGGTACTGCCGGAACGTACCTTGGGTACGGTCTGGTATACCGGAATGTACCCTGGTAACTATCTAGCTGATATGGTTAGGGTTAGGGTTAGAGTTAAGGTTAGGGTTAGGGAGTAGGCGTAAACGTAGGCGTAGGCGACTCCTTAGCCTTGTTAGTGGAGTAGGTGAGGTACGGTCCGGCATATTAGATAGTAGTATTTAGTACCAGGGTACGTTCCGGTATACCGGACCGTATCCAGGGTACGTTCCGGCAGTACCCTGGGGGACATAGACTCTATCAGCGTTACTTTGGCTGTAGGTCGTTACAAGTATTGTGTGTTGGGTGGGAAACATCTCACCTCTCATGTTACATTGTGATGTGCATGCGGTTCAGGTAGTCGGAGAGCGATCATCGTCGTGCTGAAGCCGTTTCAACGACCAGGAGTCATTATCAGGGATGAACCGCTCAGTAAAAGGTATCAAGTACAACATTTTCATCGTGATTACCTGCAGTATAGGTGTGTGCGTGCGTGTGTGCATGCGTGCATGTACCTGTATGCGTGTGTGTATTAGTTTAAGCTATGTGCTAGTTTATTAGCACATGTGTGCACATTAGCACATTAGCACATTAGCACATTAGCACATTAGCACATTAGCACATTAGCACAGTTATGTGCTAGCTATTGCATTAGACAAGCTAGTTTAAGCTAGTCATAGTGGCAGTGGGTGCAGAGTACATTGTTGATGTTGACTGCAGGTTTTTTGCAGTGGCAGAGCAGTGGCACGGCAGTAACAGAAATGGAGTAGTGATGGTGTTGGATGCAGGTTTGGTGTAGTGATGGGGCAACGACAGCAGTGATGGGAGTCGACCTTAAAACCACACTCAATCAAATAACCTATTGTATACCAGCATGCCGAGTCGTTGTCCCATCTTGTGTTCTTCCTGCGTCCTTACAGTGAGTGTGAAGAGCTGAACAACACACAGACCAGCCTACAGGATCTGCTCGAGCGGCAGTGCATACCAGTGTTCAGTGACATCTACAGGGCGCTGGTGTGCACTTCCAAGGTGCTGCAAGAGTGCAAGTGTGTGCAGGAACTAACAGCAGCTGATGGGGTGCAGGCTGTATGCTACCCTCACCTGCAAGTAGGAAAGAGGCTCATGTGAGTAATCGAAACAGTCTGTGCTGGTGAGAACACAGCGCCAGCACAGGTTGATGTTCATTCACTACTATAATTTATAGTGAAAGGATGCACCAAGGTGGTGTGTAGATCGACAGAGCATTGTGGTTAATGCAGAGTTGAGAGTGTACATAATTACAGAAGAGAAAAAGATATTGGGTCACTCAGTATACAAACGTTTGAAGTTAACGACAGTTGTGGATAGAGTAATGGGGGGGTTATCCCTATAGACCGAAGGTCCGATAGACCGAAGGTCCGATAGACCGAAGGTCCGATAGACCGAAGGTCCGATAGACCGAAGGTCCGATAGACCGAAGGTCCGATAGACCGAAGGTCCGATAGACCGAATATTGAAACAGGACCTATAGACCGAACATTTCATAAATCATAGTAAAATACTTTACTTAATTTGTGACAAACACGCACACGCACACGCACACACACAGACATGCACACGCGCACGCACACGCACATGTGTGTGTGTGTGAGAGAGAGAGAGAGAGAGAGAGAGATTGTCACGTTGCGCAATCATGCGTGTACGCGAGTCGCGAGATCACTGTGTGAGTGGATGTTCGGATGCGTAGCCTGGAGGCTAGGCGACCGGTTCTGGACGCGTAGCCACTGCGTATTCGAAAATGCATCTTTACACCTTGAACACATAACCTTCGGTCTATAGGGCTGTAATCAGTAATGGGTACTGTAATCCACGTGCTGCCAGTTAAAAATTCGCAGAGGCTAAGGGTTCGGTAGTCGTATCTTAATGTCTCGAGGATAGGGGTACGGCAGTCCCACACACAAGTACAAACAGTCACTCTATCCCTAACCCTAAGACTAACCATAAACCAACTCGGCTATCTTATATACGGGTGTCATAGTACCAAAATTAATCTATGGTGTATAACCTTTTGCTTTCAATATTTTGCATCTGAACTGACAATCAATCCCAACCAACTGGTGTAGGCTAGCTGGCACAATAATGTTCATTTTCATACTTCAAATCCAATTAATTAATTAATTAATTAATTAAACCAGTGAATTGATTTCCAACGGAATTATTTTGTGGGAAAGCGACGCATGCGCAAATGGACTGCCGTACCCGTAGCCTCGAGACATCCGTACCCGTAGCCACTGCGATAAAAATTTGTGCTTTCTCACTGTCCCACTCCCAGTATAGATGAGACAAACATCTATTGCAAGTATATCATTGAAGAGTGAAGAATGTCAGAGGGCTCTAGAAAACAGGTTGCCCAAATTTTAGTTTCTGTGGTGATTGGTTGATGAATCTCCACAAAATGTCCAGCAGAAAACGTACACACTATTACCACAGGTGCACGAATAAACATAGCACACGTGTGAGTAAAAAAACAACGTACCTGTACCAAACTATATGGAAGTTTGAATTTCCATCAATTCAATACATGTAATGTTCATGTAAACTTGCGAAGTTTAGCCAGCTGTGTTAAAATGCTGAGAGCACCAAAGTTATAGCACATAGAAAATTTGGGAGATGCATAATTAATCAGATCATGTGCTGCAGGGTGCGAAATTAACGTCAAATACTCCCTGATTTACTGTCGGACTCCCTGATTTGACATATGCAGGAGTCCGTGTGACTCCCTGAAAATTCTGCTATACTAACTAGTTCATTCCAGAGCGGACTCCCTGATTTGACATATGCAGGAGTCCGTGTGACTCCCTGAAAATTCTGCTATACTAACTAGTTCGTTCCAGAGCATGGCCTCGCGGAATGACAGAATTTTCTTCAGCAAATGTCTAAAGAAAATTTAGCAGACGTGCAACCACATGAATCTTCAAAATAAGTACATAAACGTTATTGTTAATCTCTTTAGTTTTTAATTTCAAACTGCAGACTCCCTCATTTTGCTGCGGACTCCCTCATTTTGAGGGCAGGGCGTTGGACTCCCTTGTTCAAATATTAATTTCTACCCCTGCGCTGTTTGCTTCAGCACCTTGCGAGAATCATTTTTCTTCATCGACTCTACGAATTCTGGTTTTCTCGACCTCAACGAACTCTGCCTAGCATATCGCTCTGCAACAAGCACAGAGTTCAACCCAGAATGGCTGGATTTTCAGCAAAGAAACAAGGGAATGTTCACCTTTGAGGAGTTCTGTTGCATATGGGTTGAGTTCCGGTTGCAGGTGAGAATGCCACTGCACATCGGCTGTGCTTCGTACCTTGTCTCTGCTTGCCTGTAGATTGATTGCGCAAGAACAAGAAATTGTTAGACAAACTAAATGCACTCATGTCCGTTCTAGATCTGCCATTATTTCTATTATAACAAAAAACATTCTGTGAACAAAAACATGCGCCACATTTTGAGGCAAGTTGTGGTATCTCTTAAAGTGATTACGTCACCGTAGATAGTAAAAAATAAAAAAAATATTTCCACTTTTTCACAAAATATAAGTAATTCTGTTCACTTTTTATGGTTAAATTGCTGCATTATACTTCTTATTTTACTGGCAGCAAGAACAATTAAGTCCGCACCTGCAGCTACAGCATACACGCGACCATTGACTATATATATATATACTACATGGTGCCTAACTCGCCGCCGCACAGACCACAACTCACCGTTTTCAATCAGTTACAACTCCAGTGTTCCTGCAGGTGACACCACTTTCCAACTATCGTTGGAATCGCGGAAGACTGCTGAACAAGCTACATCCGCCATTTTTAACAATCGGCCCGCCAGAATGCGCTCAAATCACAGAAATTCCTCAAATATCCATGCGAAATGATCCTTCGAATGCTACCTATGAAGAAGGCGGCAGGGCCGGCTGCGCTGATTGGCTGCAGCAAGTTTAATGTGCAGACAGGCTGCGCAACTACGCAACTGACTTGCTGGCAGTTGCTGCAGCCAATCGGCGCAGCCGGCCCTGCCGCCTTCTTCATAGGTAGCATTTGAAAGATCATTTCGCATGGATATTTGAGGAATTTCTGTGATTTAGCGCATTCTGACGGGCCGATTGTCAAAAATGGCGGATGTAGCTTGTTCAGCAGTCTTCCGCGATTCCAACGATAGTTGGAAAGTGGTGTCACCTGCAGAAACACTGGAGTTGTAACTGATAGAAAACGGTGAGTTGTGGTCCGTGCGGCGGCGAGTTAGGCACCATGTAGTATATATATAGTCAATGGCCGCGTGTATGCTGTAGCTGCAGGTGCGGACTTGTTCTTGCTGCCAGTGATTTTACTATATTGTTCGATGTGAACATACACTCGTGACGCATACATAGCCCATAGCAAGCAATTAATGTCAGGAACACTAATATCAAATCGTCCAGGTTTTTTGGATTTTTAACTAGTTGAGAAACAATCTTATCAGGTAAGAATTTGACGATACGTTTAGTCCCGTTGGTTCTTACTTTTAATGTAAAAAAATGGCAACAAAAATTTTACAAATTTTACCATAGAAAATTCGTGACGTAGTCAATTTAAGTGTGACTCTTTCTTCTCGCATAGGCAAGTCATCGCTGGCCCATGGCGCGCTTTATAATGTCTATTATAATGGATTGCATTCTACGGAGTGTTGGCCGGATTTTCCTTTATACGCTGTCAGTGTTCGGTAAGTTACAGAATCGTCAGTGGCGTTTATAACTTCATATACGGCTATTCACTTGCTATTACCCTACAAGTCCCCTGCATGCATATGGCACACCTTTCAAAAGATTGTGACATCAGTTTGCATTCAGGTTGCGATTACTCAGATTACACACATAACATAGAAAAGATAGGACTTGAAGTGTATATCTCATTTTGCTTATACACACACCAACAGGTTTCTCTATGGTGAATCTCAAACGAGAGAAAACTGGCAAGGAGGTATACCTTGGTGGCACCTGTATGCAATCGGATTGGAAGAGGGAGGCAATCACACTAATAAGGTATGGTAGTTGGCTAGATCCTTCACAATTTTGAGTATGGATCTAAGCTGCTGCCTGGAATGGAAGAATGCTGATTTAATTTGCCACCAAGAACAGAAGAGTGTAGATTCAACTTCGTTGCTTCTACATTTCAGAAAACATGGCGTAACATACTATGAGTGCTTGCCGTCAACACTGGTGAGGGAAAGTGCACAGGAGAACTGCAAAGTACTGCTGTATGTGATACCACCCGATGCACGTGCCCTTTTCCTAATGGCAGAGGTGAGGTGTATCTTGCTGAATGAATAGCCTGTTAACAATTGAAATCCCTATATTGGGTTGTACCTATGACATGAAAGTTACGGACTATTTACAGAGTTACTTACTGTTCACAGCGCACTGTGATACCAGTACAGAGAGTAAATACACGTGCAAAGTTTCCTGAGTGCAAGCAGATAAGAGGAGAGTTCTTCAAACCTATTTATAATTGCTGATATTATCAGCAAGCTGGTGCTGAACTCTGCTGAATGCGGCAGTGAGCTGAAGGAGTCGCAAGATGTTTGCTCAGTGCCAGCAGTACACATGTACGTGTACGCGCACATGTACACACACATACGCATAATTACATATAATGATAGCTATGTATATATGTCATATAGATAATATCAGGACAGGAGTCTATCAATAAATAATTATAAATAATTATAAATAATAATAAAAAATTGATAGACTCCTGATAATATATACATATGAGTATTGTATTGAAAATTCATTGCTGTATGAAATCCTTATTCAGGACACAAACTGAATATCAACTAAGACGATGTTTACTTTATTTTGTGAGCGTGTTAGTTGTTTTTTACTATAGAAAATGAACAGGACATGTGATATATGTGCAACACATCAGCTTGCTATATCTTCAGTGAATTACTCGTCTGTGCATTCGGCACCAGCGTGCTGATCATATTGGAAATTATAAACTGTTTAGCAAAACTCTTATTACACGTATTACGGGTCCATAAATTTTGTTATGTGACATTCCTTACTTGTCCGCTGCTGTTCATTTTTAGCTCATCTGACGTAGTCAGATGCAGCTTGTAGAATCGCATGATCGTGCGTGCGTCCGTCCGTGCGTCAACAGTTGGGCACAAATCTAAACGGCTCGACGTACGGATTCGAAAGTCTGGACGTAGGGGGGTAATCCGAAAACGAGTTGGGATGTCGAAGCTGAGGGTCAAAAGTCAAAGGTCAAGAGGTGTAAAAGAAGGGGGAAAATTCCCTCCTTACCTTATGGTATAGGGAGGAAATGCAGAATTGCGGCACAAATCTAAACAGCTCGACCTAGGCTCGTGATAGTCGGTGTATAGCATCATGGTAGGAAAAGCCATCACTGTGCCGAAATTGGAGGTCACAGGTCAAAGGGCAGTGGGAGAAAGGTCAGATATCAGACATTTTCTGAGGACATGGCTAACGGACAGAGTGAACAACTTTTTTGTTTCAGCGCTGACCTACCATTTTTATCACTTTATTGAAAGGACCATGAAATGTGCTTTCCACTGACGTGCGAAGAGTAAGTGTCTAATAACCTTTTGACCCTCAAGAGGAGGATTAAACATAGATTCCTGAACTGCCTTAATGATGTCATAATGTTCTTATATTCATGGCACATCCATAATCTGGATACCCAATATACCTCGATAGCCGAACGGCTACAGCACAGGATTACGGCTCAAAGGTCCTTGGATCGAATACCATCAGATTTTTTATTATTTACCTGTTTTCTGTATTTTTCTATTTTTATCCATTTAACTATTTCTTTGCAATTAAGGAAAATATATACATGATTTATTTACAACAATTTCATAACAACAAATAATTTTCACAACAATTATATTATTATTATTTTTAATAGGGTTAGGGTTCGGGTTAGGGTCACAATGCACCATAAAACAGGAGTTTCAGGCACGCGATTTGTATCAACCAATGGGATTTGGGAGGTATGCAGAATGCAGAAGGTTGCTGAAATGATGTGTACGCAACTGCGTATCTGCATATCTGCGCCTAACAAAGGTGTCACTACGCACGACTTAAATGTTACGTTTATAACCGTAGCAACAGACCTCAGATGAGCCCAGACGGTCTGCGGCTCTTGTTGTTCATAGCTCATCATAGTTGCCCGTATTTTCTGTAAAATGTCCGTGGATAGTCTGTAATCTTCACGTAGCGCATGATAAGTTTACATCACAGATATCGAGAAATAGTAGTCGGGAGGTTTTGGTTGAAAGCAGCTCTACTACTAGCATTTACAACAGAACCATGGTTAATGAACGGGTGGGCAGGGTAAACCTGATGTAGTTACATACATTTTCTGAACTGCTAATAAGGTACTGTTAAATTTTTTCAGGCATCATATTTCATCGGAAGGAAGAAAAATCTGGTACTCTGCGTAAAGTATCTATCAAAGGATGTTATCATCAATGGAAGCAGTGTAAGAATAATACTATTATTGTACATTGTTATAAGTAGTGCTTTTTAAAAATAACAAGAGAGAAAGAGAGAAGGGGGGAGATAGCAACTGGGGGAGTGGGACAGACAACAAGCGAGAGTATTATAATAATAAACCTATCAGCGATACAAAAATGACGTTCGCGTCCACTGTATTCTACTTCGTAAATTTCTGTATTTTCTACTTCTGTATTTTAAATCTTACCTTGCCAAATTTTCTCCTCAATTGCAGTTGTCCGTACAGGCAGTGAAAGACTACAACAGAGGTCGTACGTACCTGAGTGACATCGCTAACAGAGAGAGTGTGCCCGTGTTTGATGACGTCACCGAGGCAGTGCACTGTGTCATTGCCAAGGTCAAGGCCTCGGCCGCGAACAATATCAGTAGCGTCGCAGCGACGTGCATGCTGTGATCAAGATGAGGAAGAGGACGATGTGGCAGCTAGCCATCCCGCTTCACCCTACGTACACGACGCGTTCCCCTCAACGTATGTTACAGAGATGGGGTCGTGGGATGGTGTTACTGCTGAGAGATGAGGATGAGGATTATGTGGCAGCTAACGATTCCGCTATACCACGTATACGGCGCCCTCCCTCCACGTATGATGTGGTCGTGGGATGGTTTTACTCATGAGAGATGTAGAGTATTGTTTTAGTCATGTGTGTGTGTTTTTCTATTTGACAATGATTCGAGTGATGTCCATTCGAAATACAGGATAGGATCATGTTAGTATGTATCGTCACCACAGTAACTTTCCCTTTATTATATATAATCAACGTGCCATATATGTAGTAGCATTGCTCAAGCACATGTCTGGTGATATAAGGTGAGAGACAAATCAGTGCCAAATATAAGTATTCCGTTGATGGATCAGTGTGGAAATGATCTTTTGATGTGATAACGGATCAGCACCATTATACAGTGGTGAAGTGAGTTTATGATAATGTTACAGAAGTGTGCTGTCTCTGAATGCTGGTACAGAACAGCTTCTATAAATCATTCGTAATGGGCATCGTTATTTAATGATCCGTTGCCTGGTTGATGCGAGTTTAGTAAACATGAAAGTGTTTCCGATGATTTGCCAGCATTCAGTGTATCAGGAGTCTATCAATATTCTAGATTATCTATTGATAGACTCCTGAGTGTATGGTTAAGAGAAGCACACCTGGGGCAACCTTATTGTTTGATGTGCAATGTTCTGCATTGGGATTTTTTGTGTACATTCCGCGTATCTGCATGCAGACGTTGCAATTTCACCTAGCAGAAAACAACGATGGCATTTCGATTCTAACTTAGTTAATGCTATATATCTTACTATGCCAAAACACAGGGGTCCAGTAATTTGTTTGACAACGGGCCCCAGGTTCTTGTAACTCCAGCATCTGTTCAAAGTATTTTTGTTTAGGAATATTTGTAAAAATGCTGAAAATAAAGCATTATACATGCCCAAACCAAAATAGATACCTTTTGCACTAACTTAAAAGTTCAATACTTTTTACAAGTTTTATAATAGAATACACACTGATATGAAACCACTGGAATACACTTTACAATGTTTTTATTTGTTGTAAACAGTTACATACAAGGGCTCTATATATGCAAACAGCAACGGCAATGTACATCTGTCTGTCACCCATTTAAATGCGATATAAAACAACAGCAATGAAACTCGCATGCCTGTGTTCAAATCACGTACTACTCTGTGTGAACCATATACAAGTTGCCCTATATCACATCACATCTGCATCGGCTATGTGCTAATGTCAGGTATAAATGACTCGTGAAGCCTGTTCCAATTACGTATACAACTGTTACCGGAACAATGTTCACACGATACTGCAGAGTATTATAGTGAATGTACAAAACATGTGACAGAGATACACTGGCAAGTAATTAAGCTAGTAGGCCTGTCTTTGAAATATCACTTGTTCCTTGTAATGTTTCTGTACATCAAGGGTCGCGTGATCAATGAGCGATTCATCGTGACGAAATGATCAACTCGCACCTGAACGATTTTCGTGAGCCCAACATTATTTTCGCGGCTACGTGATGTGATGTAACACAGGGCACAGGGAGACCACCCGCGCCACGTGCAACCCTAATACTGGTACATACAGTGCTAACGAGTCGTCACCGAAAACTGATCGGTGGCGGGCAGCCGCGATTTATTTCAACCGCACATTGCCAAACACGAGTTCCGTACGGTAACTGAAATGCACAACTTCGCATATTCACAAATTTCCTATTTAATATTAAACGATCACACGGAACCAAATTGTACAATAATAATAGCAAGTTGCGTGGAGAAGAGCAGAGACCGAGTGTTGTCCGCCAGACAGCATTGCCTGTGTTACCTGTGCCACCGGGTAGGTGTGCTCATACGCAAACAGATGTGTGTGTGTGTGTGCATGTGCGTGTGTGTGCTCGCCATCGTAACGTTAAGTTCACGCACATATCGTTCATAGTGAGAAATAAACGCACGAACATCCATTAAATACAGAAAGAGATAAAACTACCACGAAAACGACCATTTCGAACGTGTGCACGTGTGTGGATGAACTGGGTTGTGTGATATACCTTTTTTAGCCGCCTGTTCTCAATAGCAACACAGAGCTGTGACTGACAAACCCTGTCTAAACAACAACGAATATAAGCCAGTAAAATTTGCATGGCACAATCAACGTGCTGAAAATTAAAACAAAATTCTGAAGTTCTCACACTTGAGATAACTGCAGTGCTGATGACAATAGACGCTCTCTACCGCGCGACAGCTCATATCCAGCATCCGGTTGTAACAGTGTACGGATTCGCTTCAGATTATTGCATCACAGGAGCCAGGATTGCACGACGGCGCACCCAGACAATAATATATAATCCAACTAGAACAGAGAAGATCACTAAAATATCGATACAGCGAGTCTACGAATCTGCACAAGTATGACAGACCCTAGCCAAAGGTGAACTAGTATGAAGCTGAACATGCCTGAGCTGAGGTTCGGTCGGTGGCCACGAGGGGGCAGTCTCGTCCGGCCACACAACTTCTCCCCTTCCTACAGACATGCGCGCAACAATCACAATGAAACGAATAGCCGAAATACAAAGCACACTGGAAAACGATTACAGTGTCAAACACAACGCCAAGACGGGCACTAGGGCTCTCTCATTAACGTGACAACTCTGCAGCTGCAACAGGGGGCGCTAGCAGAGCTGCCTTGTCTATCTCCTCCTCCTCACCGCCCGTCATTAGACATGAGGGCTCGTCGTCCGCCCGCCAGGCTCGCATCATATGCGGCCTCTAACGCGACGGCCACGGCGCGGCATGTCACGGGGCATAGACACGCCACGCCAGTGCACACCAGGGGGCACCCGATGTCACAAACTCATCATCAAAAGGAGCACTTCACC
The DNA here is from genome assembly GCF_000485595.1 of Priapulus caudatus. Lineage (NCBI taxonomy): Eukaryota > Metazoa > Priapulida > Priapulimorpha > Priapulimorphida > Priapulidae > Priapulus > Priapulus caudatus. Next base: position 404,027 of record NW_014577152.1, read on the forward strand.
TCTTCAGCCGACGTGGTGCACCGAAATGCACGTTGTCGGGGGGGACCTGGAACTGTTGTTACTTCCTCAGGTCAATGCAAGTTTTTTTCTTCTTGCTTGCAGATTAATCTAAAATGGGAGAGTTGGGTAGAGCGACCTGGTAACGTTACCAAGCCTCCTGGCAGTTGAGACATTCTTGCCTCATGGATTGTTGATGGTGCTATACGCTCTACCCACGTACAGTCCAAAGGGCATTTACAACAAGAACCTCTTATTCTCGTTTAGCGAACCGTTTGCCCAATTACCTTTTCACTGTGCATACAAATAATGCCTAGGCCACCAATGAATGCTAGCTAAATAGTTGACATAGCATTGGCCACACCTTGATGACGACTGGCAAGGACAAGATCAAACTTGTGCCAGCACTGTAGTTGACATTAAACCTGGAAGTGCAATTATATGCAGTGAGGATTGCACCAATGCCACTTGCCATTACGCATTTATCCTTTATCGCACTGATGGCATTCTACATCAGTATACTAGTAGTCTAGTAGTGTTTGATTAAATCAAACATCCACTAAGACCGCCTATCTAGTTTCCCATGAAGGGCTCGGCAAGGTCTTGGTTTGTAGCACAGATGAGGTAAGGTTCAGACTATACATTAATCTCCTGATCTCTGAGCTCTTATCTAGCATAGACAACAATGTTTTTAAATAATTTCCTTTCGTGCCTTTACTTTGTACTTTTGCACACTAAAGGTAATCATTCTTATATTGCCTTAACTGACTGCCATGGCAATTTCACATAGCAGCTATGAATGGCTCATACTGCCAAATATCAGCAACAGATTCCTATGCTCTTTCACCAGCAGCAACAACGGGTCATGATGAAATGCAAGACAAATGCAACATGTTACAATAACATGAATCCACGTGTCGCAACAACCAATGCCCGTGTTTTACAGAGCATGTGCGCCATGCCATCATTACAATATTATTTCCTCCTGACATGCGCTAACACTGCTCATGTTACGGCACCATTAAAACAGCAACAGCCTCGTCCTTTACCAGACAATATCCCGATGTTAAAATGTTTCATTATCTGGTTTTATAACAGCATCACTCACGAAACAAAATGCTCAACGTAACAAATTTTTTCTAGCAGTGTCATCAGGTACAAGCCGATGGTTTTCGATAAGACAACTGCAATGTGACCGATTTACATTCACTGCCATCTATCATGAAGGATCCCCTTCAGGATCTGTGACAACCAAATGGTGCAGTGATTGTTTTGCAAAAAGATCAGTAAAATCTAAGAGTTGAGTGGATAGAGGACAGACATGACCTTACCAACTTCTAGCATATTATACAGCCGACGGAGAGGACAGCATAACAGCTTTAACACATTATAACATCCATTCGAATGGAAGGGGGTCAAATGAATGTACCCTATGCTGTTTCGTTGCAACAAGTTTGTACAATAGTCACCATCACATCTTGAGGACTTTGTTTATTTAATACAGGGACTATGCTTCCCCTTTAAAACCAAGCCCCATCTACCGTGGTCATGCAGCTGTGTGCAAGCCACAAATCTGAGTAATTCCATCTTTACTATTTCCTTACTTTGTTCGTGAAGGGTTAAGAACGTAGAACAATTACACCTCCAACAGGCAACCAAAGTGTGGTAATTTCTTCATGGATAAACATGCATGCCTGAGCAGAAAAGCAAACACATCTTCTTATGCCTACACCAAATATCATCGGTCTGCAATTACAGTAATAGACTTCCCCAAACCAATCTTCTGATACTATTTCTTATCACCACAGTATGCCATAGCAATAACCACTTGTTATAGAATGTTACACTTTTGTACCATTTTGCCAATACCGTGTAGTATAGATCACTCTCCACAGAAATCTACGTACCACGAGCTCCCTTACAGCAACCGACTTTCCGCATTCATACCATTTTTCGTTGATCCTGCCTTCAATCACGATACCACGAGCCATTCTTTACATACCGGAGACAAAGCACCAGCATCTTAACCTTCGACAGACTTCCGACCCAGCCGCTTCTTTGCGACATGCAGACAAACCCAGAGCAGGCAGAGATTCCCTGCTTCCCATTGCCAAACTTCACTCGTCCGTTTTCTCGGCGACGGAGGAGGTGGCGCCACCGTCGGCCGCGCTCGTCGCCGACGCAGGCTTCGTTTCGGTCACTACCGCGATCGTTGTCGTGGTCGCCGTCGTGGTCGGGGGCAGCGGCGGCGGCGGCGGAGGCGGCGGCGTCACCTCGGCCGGCTTCGTGACGGCAGGAGCGGTCGTGACGGGCGTGGGGACGTCGCTCTGCTTCGTGCTGGAGGTTGCTGAGGTGGACGGGGTGCTCACTGCCACCTTGTTCTGCTCGCGGAAGTACATCTGCACGAGAACGAAGCCCACGTTTGCTTACCGGTACTCGTTACTGATATCAGACTCGATTGACGAACAACACAGCATCCTGCTTACATCAAGTGAGAGGACCAAGATATCATAAAGCTGAAAGCATTGGAGGGAAATAAAACGAAGTAATAGACAAAGGCAAAAAAGAGAAAAGAAGAGAACGAGATAAGGGGGGAGAAAGAGAGGGGGGGTGAGTATTCACCATTCACCTTCACTGCTGTTACTAATCAGGGCTTGAAACTAACGCTCGCCCGCTCGCCCGAGGCTAGTAGAAATCAGTAAGGGCTAGCAGAATGTCTGGGCTGACCAGCCCTGTTGGCGAGTGGGAATGCCTACCAGATAACATATTACTAGTACTTCTTCAGCAACTACTAACCCGACCGAACTAGTAATAAGTAGTATACAACTTGCGTGTGCAAACATAATAAAATTGCAAAACCTAAACATAACAGTCACGATGCTGAACGCTGCCATATTAGATACTGTAGAATTTACTACCGGATTAAACCACATTAATTCCCTCACAGTGTATGTACGCAATACGTTTCTGTTCTACTTTCTGTTTATGTTCGTGGAACGGTTAGTTTACGGTTCAGCTGATCTCAGAATTAAACACTACAATCCCTCCCCTTTTCAAACGAAAAGATGATTTCAATTTGATGTTTGCTAAATAAGCAAATTAGAAACTCAAATTTACTTATACTCTTTGGAATCACCCTGGCTAATATACAATCCAGTCTCTGTGTCTATAATTGACGTGGAATAGTAGTCATGGTTTTGTCAGGTACTGTTATGAAAATAACCCGCATATATACCTTTAAACCTACATTCCTGTAACTGGTATTCTAAGCTTTTTATAATACGAAGTTCATCCTAACACCAGCATAACACGCTTGCTTCTATGTGGCTTATATTCAGTCAACTAATATAACTGCAATACAACTCTACAAATCTTAAACTATCACAAACACGATAACTCAACTTATAACTCTATACTGTACTTGTACTACGGTTCGACTTAAACATGAACTTTCAGATTTCAGTAAACTGACTAATAGTTCTAATCGTTAATTACTATAAGGAATATAATTATTCTGCTCTTATAACATAGTACTGATGTGTATACTGAATCTATACTGAATCTAGATTTTCACAAAGTCAATGAATTTCGCAGAATGCATCTCAGAGCGTCTAAAATCAAAACCCAGATCCCCCCCCCCGAAAATGGCAAAACTGTGCTCACCACGTAGCTTCAGCGCCGCACTTCAGAAAACTAAGGGCTGGTAGACATTTTTTAAGCACTAGTAGATTTTACAGGCCACTAGCCCTGCTGGCTAGTGAACATTTTAGGTTAGTTTCAAGCCCTGCTAATGCAGATAACCATTATTACTGAACATTAACAGCAGCTGCTATTGATACATGACGGCTGTACAACAATGGTGAATAGAAGGTAAACTTCCTCCAGAAATAGCTAACTATACTGACGAGCGCCAGTTAAGCACTACTTACCTGTGTTTGCTGCAGGATCTTCTGTCTCTCCGCAGCATGCTGAGCCTTCACAGACGCTGACATGGAGCTGCCTGAGCTCCCACCGGAGCCGGAACCACCGCCTCCAGACTGCCCGCTGTTCGACTTTCCTCCACCTCCCTTCTGCTGCTGCCCGTAAGGACGCTGGATGGGTCCCGGGTAGCGGCCGGGAGCGAGGTTTTGAATCTGACTCATGTTGGACATGACGAGAGAAGGCGGCGGCGGCGGCCCCGACGGAACGGGTCGGGATATCTGCTGGTTTTGCGGCTGATGCCGTGGAGGCTTCTGCGAGAACGGATGCCCACTCGACACCGAAGACGAAGACGACCCGAACATCGGTCCCCCAAGCTTATTACCCGACGGCTGCTGCTGCTGCTGCTGCTGCTGCTGTTGCATGTGCTGCTGCTGCTTCTGGTAGGTGGAGCCGTACTTGCTACCGGGGCCGTGCGGACTCGTGAGCACCGGCGACGGAGCGCTGACAGGCGTATGCGACGACGCGTCGACGGCCGGCATCATCCCGCTTAGCGACGAGCTGCCGCCGATCGGCTTCAGATGCTGCTGTTGCTGCTGCCGCATCGAGCGTGAGATCGGATGCTGCTGCTGCTGCATGCTCGGCTGCGTCGGGATCGTGATGCTGCCCAGGTTGAGTGGCTGCGAGCCGTACGACTGCTGCGTCGAGCCGAACGTCGGCAGTGTGTACGTCTGCGTCATCGGCAACGTCATCTGCTGCAGCGCGCTCTGCATCGCCGAGCCCTGCTGGAAGAACGCGCTCGTCTGTCCCGGGCTGTAGAAGCTGCTCGGAGGCGTGATCGGCTGGATGCTGTGCAGGTTCTGCACGGCGGCGGCGGGCGCACGCGACGGCACGAGCTGCGAGCCGAGCAGCGGAGAGCTGCTCAGGTTCTGCGGCGTGTTGAGGCCGAGAAGCTGCGTCGGGTCGAACGGGATGAACACCTGGGAGGGTTGCAGCGGGTTGCCCTGCCCGAAGCCGAGGCTGGACAGTGGCGCGCCGCCCTTGTTGTACGTCGAGCCGCCGCCGCTCTGCGTCACCTTCGCCGACGGCGTCGTCAGCGAGGACATCGCCGACGAAATGAGCAGAGGGTTCTGGTTCGACGACGGCTGGAAGTCCGGCGCCGCGCGGTACGCAGCGTTCGAGTAGATGTCCGACTGCGGGTTCGGCGGCATGAACAGGTTCTGCTGGTTGTAGGTCTGCGTCGCGGGCTGGTGAGCGAACGTCACTTGCGTGACGGGCTGCGAGAGGCCGTAGCCAAAGTTCGGCTGCGAGCCAAACTGGTTCGTCGTCGAGCCGTACGGCATGCGCTGCGTCAACATCTGCGACGAGTCCATCTGGAACGGCTGGTAGAGCGGGTTCTGCATCTGGTTGAAGATGACCGGCGGACTCGGGATGCTGGGCACAGCTGCCATCGACTGCGACGTCATCACGGAGACGGGAGCGAACTGCTGCTGGGGCTTCACCTTGCACACGTTGGTGCCCTCGCTCGCCGGCTTGCTGAGCACGGTCCCCGACGCGGCGGTCGTGAACGCCGACGACGCCGTGTAGGCGGACGACGACGACCGCCTCATGTTCTCCATCAGCTCGCTGTCCACTTGTCCGCCGTCGTCGCCGCCATACGAGCCGTAGTGGCCCTGCCCGCCGCCGTACTGACCCCCGCCGTACTGCGCCGTGCCGTACTGCGAGCCGCCGTACTGCGCCGCGTCGACGCTGTACTGAGACGTGTTGTACTGCGACGCGTTCACGTTGTACGTGTTGCCACCGCCGCCGCCGCCCGTGTACGTGTTGTTGTACTGCGACGCGGCGTTGTATTGCGACGCGGCGTTGCTGAACTGAGACACGTTGCCGCCGTTGTACTGCGACGTCACGTTGGCGTTGTATTGCGACGCGCCGCCGCCGCCGCCGCCATCAGCCATGCTGTGTTTCGGCATGCCGTACGTGTCCACCTGGCTGATGTCGTCGGCTGACATGCCGTGCTTGGAGGAGAAGCTTCCATACGGCTGACTGTCGTTGCTGCTCGAGAACGCCGTGTAGCCCTGTGAGCTCTGCTCCGACTTTGAGCTGAAAGCGTACGCCTGGTTGCTCTGCTCGTCCGAGGACATCTTCGCCTGAAAGGCGCTGTAGCCCTGGGAGGGGTTCTCCTCCTGCGTGAAGGAGCCGTAGCTCTGACCGCCGCCTCCCTCCTCTAGCACAGTCGGCATCGCTGTCTCCCACACCTGCAGACACCACATCACAAACATGAGCAGGAAAACCTACCACAGCTTTCCTTAAATTAAGTAGGTTGCTGCAGTCATTATTTAAAGTTAAAATAGAAAAGCGTTCCAAAGAGCTAATGTTTTCATGAAGTGCTGAACTGAATGATGTTATAACCAACACAACCTAAATTCTACAGGAAGGCTGGTCTGTAACCCCCACACACCCACAAACCTTCTCTTGCACTTTTCATGCCATGCCAATGGCGAGAGATACCTCTTAAAACAGATTTACCATACTGCCATACGCTCTCTGCTACCTAAACACGAATTAGCGGCGACGTTAACAACCTCACCTTTTTCACGGAGGCTATTTTTAGGTTGAGATCGGCCGTCGAGGGAGAGATTGCCGAGTTGATGGAAGCCATGGAAGCGGCCTGGTGTTGCCGGAGCACGCTGCTGTCCATTGTGTGCGACTTGCTCACCTTGTCCTCAGTCAGCTTGGCCAGCTCAGCGTCGAACGTGAAATCCAGCTTCATCTCCACCGATGTCGTCTGCCATGCACAATAACCGCGTCAGATTGAAGCCGCTTAGTAGGCTAAATTAGTAACTTGGTACATACTACCTACTTAGTAGGCTTAGCTCTAACTTCTAGCTAAAGGTAGGTTCTTCTTCGTACTAAAGGTAAGTACTTATAGTTATAATAATAGTAAATAACTTAAGTTAAGTATCCAAATTTAGCCAGGCAACAAGACCTGATTTGTAGTAACCAAACAACTGGCATCTATAACACAAGTTACCAACCTTGCCGTCCTGTTGCGGTTTGTTGAAACTAGGTGGCAGTTGTATCGGCTGTGGTTTGTCCAATTTTGCAGCATCCTTTAAATTCTTCTGATCCTACAAAAAGGTAAATCAGACATTCAACAGATGGTCGCATACTATCAACTACAGGAATGGTACGTTTACACGCAATCACGGTCAGCCAGTTACCCCCGACCCCCACACACAACATAAACAAAAAACGCACACTGGACGGATATAAGTAAGATAATTGCAACACTACACAAAATCCCTGATTACTGCTATCCCTGACACCTGTAACCCTCGTTAATTAGAGCTGCTACGTGATTCTCGTTTCGAAGCCTAATTAGGTATCACAAAATCTTTCTGAACGTGACCTTGACAGACTATTTAACAACTTGCCTGCTGCTCTGCCAACGACTTGCTCATTGCCTCGCCAGCATTGTCTTGCGACTTGTTCTCCGATTCACTGGTAGACCTCTGCAAAACGTTTTTTACCATATAATTTATTATTAGATATTATTAAATATAATATAATATTAATTTTATTCTAGAAATAGCCTATAATTTTAGTCTCTATCCATTATATACTACATTTTTTAATGTGACAGTCTATACAAGTCACAATAAGCTGATACATAATAATTTACAACCAAGCAACTTCTTTTAAAGTGTTTCTATAAATTTGTAAATCACATGCAAGTTTACAACAGTACAAACCTTGCTCGTGTCTGGTTTCTGAACAGCTCTACCCTTGCTGGGATCGACTGTTACGGGCGGACTCTTCTCCTTTGCTACTTCTCCATGATCCTGCTCTTTCTTGCCCACCTAAGAACAAGAGATCAAAAATAAAATAAAAGCTAGATCGAAACCACACTATTTGTACTGTTACCAAACCAGCAATTATTCACCGCAAGCAATTTCCCTACATTACACACACATACATTGAGTATCACTACTCCAGTTGAACTCTCAAGATGTTTTGCTGCAGCAGAACGCAGCCAGCCGAAGTACGCGTCACTTACATCAGTGCCCGTCTCACGCTCCTCGGCTGCTGTTCCTCCAGCTGACGATGTCTGCACACTGCACATCATAGCATCTGAGATGAGGCTGGCCGCTGTTGAGATGGGAGACTGCAGTTCCAGCGGCTTATCCCAGGCATTTACTTGTGGAGGCGGAGCCGGGAACGATTCTGTAGATCGTGTAAACGCCAACGTTATAAGCCTGCAATGTCGTACTGTAGAGCGACGTTAGACGTTACATCTGCTACATTTCAAATATAACATGAACACAGCTTCTTGATTTTATCTCGCATACCTTTAGTACCAGTCTGTGCTGGCTGCGCGGGCGGCTGCTGTGGCTGCTGCTGCTGTTGTTGCTGCTGCTGCTGCTGCTGATTCAACAAATTGAGTGCTTCATTTATGTCCCACATCTCAGGTGTGGGCATCGTGTCGTTGATGTTCATGTTCAGCTTGTTGTTCTCTCGCTGCTTGGCGAGCCGCGGCGGCAGCTTGCTGTGGCGTGGCCGCTCGTACGAGCTCGACCGCCCCTTCTTACTCTCAGCTTGCTTCTTCACATTCTGCGAAAAATAAACAACACTTCATAAAGATGCGTGCCAACAGCTGCAACGAAACCTGGTATCAGTGTTATCACTGTGATCCGCAAACAGGCTTGTCACACTTTTTCGAGAATCTCTTTAATACCTCTTCCTTTTCCTTCTTCTTCTTCTCAATGTTTTGTCGTCGGATCTGCTCCTCCAGAAGTGCTTTCTGTCTCTCCTTCTGCGTCTTTTTGGACATGACCTCCTGAAAGCCATCGTTACCATCGAATATGTAGAGCGGATCATCGACGGTCACCTCTGGCTGGTCATCGATCACAACCACACCTGCAAGTAATAGTTTTGCGAACTGACAACTGCTAGCAAGCATTGCTATGTAAACCTCCATAACTTCACTTCTGAGCAAGAAAGCATTACTAATTGAAAATTTTGTTATTGCTCAAAAGCAAATAACAAAAAGCTAAAACCTAATTATGCCTCACTTTCTTTGTACAATACAAACTACTAATGCAGTACATTGACTGACATGATAGTTTTATAGACAAACAGGAGAATGCACGTGTTACACAGTAAAGTACTTACTTGCATAGTTATTGAGATCAATGTGGTCAAGGGCACCAACTTTTTCCTTCTCCTGTGCCTTTTGCTGCTTTGCAACATCAGCCACAGTTGCAGTCTTGTTCACCGGTTTCCTAAATTTAAAAACATGATTACAAAAGATTAACCGTGGCCTTCATAGCTGGGAAATAACAAATTATACTCAGCACGCAACTCTCCCAAGATATTTAATCCAAAATCAACTGTCCAAAAAACTGCCATAAAATCAAACTATTCCCATCATGATAATTTGCTACCATCTAAAACAGTAACAATTAGCAATCATCAACAGTAGCAGACTTACAATTTACTGTTACTGAAATCACGGTCACTATTTTCTACAACCTCGCGCACTGTAAAAGAAATGAGAACTGACCTGTTAGATACGTCTGCCAGTGCGTTCTGGATCGCAGCAGGGTTGCTGTGCACTATCTCGTCCACACGGAATACCGCGTTCTCGTTCTGCCGGCCGGCACCGGGTGCCTTGTTCGACGGCCCCTTCCAAGAACCCTTCGGAATGCTGCCGTTCGTCCTCGCCTCGTGCCGCTTGTCTCCTCCCTTCTTGTCGGAGCGGTTCGACCGCTGACTCCTGTCCGGGGCGCTGGAGGACTTGCGTGGCGGGTCACCGCTGCGCGTGCGACGGTCGCTGCTCGGCCGCTGCCCCGAGAAGCTCTTCTTCACCGCGGCGACGCCGTCCTTCTTCATCTCGTCGTTCTTCGCCTCGTTCTTCGCCTTCTCCTCGTCCCGCAGGTTCCTCGCGGCAAAGTCGCTGCTCTCCGACGCCGTCTCCCACTCCTCGTTCGCCATGTCCGACGAGTTCTGCTTCGTCAGCGTCGGACGCTTGCTAGAACGCGGGGGCGCGCTCCCGCCGCGGCCGCGACCACGGCCACGACTGCTTTTACCCCTCCCGCGGTTACTCGACTGATTGTCCGGCCCGTACCCGGCATCTTGAGCGTCGTCGTACTGGTAGGCAGCACTGTGGCTGTCTCCACGGCCGCTGCGCTGAAACCTGGGCGGGGGTGCAGGCCGACGGTTCGCGTACCCACCCCGGTACTCCCCCCGCTGCGGTTTGTCGGGCCGACGCTGGTTCCTACCGTCATATCGATCGTTTCTTCTTCGTTCATCTCTTCTCTCGCTTGTTGCCGAGGTGGCTTCCTTATCCTCTTTAGAGGCAGTGTCCTCCTGTTTATTTTCCACTACTTTTTCTTCCGGCTTCGGCTTGCCTGCTGCTTCCACCTCTTTCGCAGCAACTTCCTCGCCCTTCTTATCATCTTTCTTTTCATCTCGCCTCTTGTCGTCCCGCCTTTCGCGGTTGCCGTCTCTGCGTGGCTTCTCAAAGTAGTACCTGTCGTCTAGCGAGCGGTCGCTATGGGGACGGGGGAAACCTCCCCGCGACGTTCCCCTGCCGCTGTAGCTGGCTCCGCGTCCTCGCCTGGACGGGACACCGCGGGGGGTGAAGCCACGGCCACCGCCTCGTTCCCCTGACCTAACTACATTCTCCGGCTTGTAGGACGACCCTCGCTCTTTCGTAGGATCATCTCTCCTCTCTTTGTTACCGCTCTTCTTATCTTTGTCGTCTGCCAATTCAGCAGCCACGGCTATCTCATCACCAGACTCTTCGCTGAGCTCGTCCTTTGAGCGCAGTCGCGACGGTCGTACGTCGTCCTCGTCCGACCAATCATCGCTTATGTCGCTATACTCATCGTCCTTTTTCCTTCTGTAGTCCGGCTGATCAGGATACCTCGAAGAACCGCTAGGTCGATCTCCTCGCCCGCGACCACGGTAAGAGCTGTAGCCGCTGCGACCCCGCCTAGGTGCGGTAAACTCCCCGCGACCCCTGCCGCGGCTTCTAGTGGCGCCCCCTGGAGCAGCACTGCCGCCACCACGACCTCTCTGCGATTCATCCAGCTGACGCTCGTTGCCGCGGTAATCTTTGCGATCTGATGACTCCTTGAAGCGTTTCATCGGCGGCTTTTCAATGGAGTCTTTCTTCGCCTCGTCCTTTTTCGGTTTCGACTTCTCGGATTCCTTTTCATCCCTCGCTTTTTTCGGTTTCTCTTCCTTTTCATCCTTTTCTTCAAGTACTATGGGAATGGAAACTTTCGCAGGCTCCTCTTTTTGTGCATCCACAGTTCCGCCAACAGGCTCCTTGTTTTCTTTATCCTGCTCGAGCACATCTTTCACTTCCTTCTTCACTACGACGGGCATTTCGACGACTTTCGGAGATTCGGTTTTCCGATCGCTGGAAGCAGAGGAGTCAGAGCGGGTGGACGAAGTGCGTTTCAGGGCGACACTCTGCTGAGACTGCCTCTGCTCCTGTGGCTCCCGCTGTTGGAAGCGTTTGCTGCCTTGCTGCTGGTCACGACGATCGCCTCCCTGTTGGTCTCGGCGTACGCCTTGCTGCTCACGCCTGTCCCCATCTCTCCTGTCCACATCCCTCCTGTCCACATCCCTCCTGTCTACATGCATGTCTCTTCGCGTACCCTGCGCGTCACGCCGCTCTGCCTGTGGGTCTCGTCTTGATCCTTGTTGGTCACGTCGGTCTACCTGTGTGTCACGCCTATCAGCCTGTGTGTCACGTCGGTCTACTTGTGTGTCACGCCGGTCTACCTGTGTGTCACGTCGGTCTACCTGTGTGTCACGCCTATCAGCCTGTGTGTCACGTCGGTCTACTTGTGTGTCACGCCGGTCTACCTGTGTGTCACGTCGGTCTACCTGTGTGTCACGCCTATCAGCCTGTGTGTCACGTCGGTCTACATGTGTATCACGCCGGTCTACCTGTGTGTCACGCCTGTCTACCTGTGTGTCACGCCGATCAGCCTGTGTGTCACGCCTGTCTACCTGTGGCTCACGTCGGTCTACCTGTGTGTCACGCCGGTCTACCTGTGTCTCACGCCGGTCTACCTGTGTGTCACGCCTGTCTACCTGTGGCTCACGTCGGTCTACCTGTGGCTCACGTCGGTCTACCTGTGTGTCACGCCGATCAGCCTGTGTGTCACGCCTGTCTACCTGTGGCTCACGCCGGTCTACTTGTGTGCCACGTCGGTCTACCTGTGTGTCACGACGATCTACGACGACTACCTGCGTTTCTCGCCTGTCTACCTGCAGATCCCTCCGCTCCACCTGCAGATCGCGTTGGTCTGCGTGTAAATCGCGACTCTCGTTGCGAATGTCGAGTGCTATCAACCGCCTGTGATCTTTAGGATCTCTCCACTGCTCCTGTCTCGCACCGCCGCGAGGTTGCTGATCCCTCTGATGATCCGGCCTGTCCTTGTTCTGACCGCCCGGCATATTGTCTTTAGTAAGCTCCCGCTGCCTCGGCTCTCTCGAGTCTTGCTGAGGCTTTTGGTCTCGCGGATCTCTCAGATCCCGTTGATCCCTCGGATCTCGAGGGTCGTGCTGATCGCGCTGGTGCGGCTTGTCTTTCACGTCGCGGTGGTCATCGTGCTTGCACTCCACCACCTTCGGCTCCTGTTTCGGTTCACGCGCGGGTTCTCGCTTCGCCTCGGGCTCCCGGTGCTGCAGCAGTGTCTTAGGCGATCCAGACTGCTCGGGGTGCAAGGCAGCCCAGTCTGGGGTGGCTACGATTAAACATGATTGAGATTAGAAACAGAAACACTGCCGGTGTCATATTATATAGTGCTACCCAAACGCATACGCATGCGCAGACGTAAACATTCAACAGAACCATGATTTTCTGCATCCTGTGCTTGGATGACTGTACTGTACTGTACTGTAGTGTACTGTGATTTGTTGTTGTTGTGATTAGGATTAGGGTTAGGGTTGGACGATACATAGGTAGCATGATTTCACGTGACGAGCGTGTGTATTATATTCTGCACCCGGGATGCACAATATAATGGGGATGCAATCGCTCACGCTACACCGGTAGCCACATCTTGCGGCCCTCATGAATGAATCTAATGATAGCACGTGCACATTACTACAATCACTACCAGCACATATAATAAAACTCAGAATGCAACAAGGATGTACCTAGTCGTTCCTTATAGTAAACAATATGTCTGCTATGGCATGTCCTGTTACACACAAAAAAGGTGACACTCACAGCATTTTTCTACATTGACGAGCGACTCGTCTAGTGGTTCGTCCCCCCAGCTCAGCTGAGCGGTCAGATCCTTCCTGCCTGACTGACGTGGACCTCCAGATCTCTCTGGAAATGAATCCTTTAAGGATGCTTGCGAACCACTCTTCTGCAAGGACGTTTGCGAGCCACTCTTCTGCAGTGACGTTTGCGAGCCACTCTTTTGCATGGCAGTCTGTGGGCCACTCTTCTGCATGCCAGCCTGGGAGCCACCCTTATGGGTAGACCTAGCAAAGTAATTCAGCATAATACATTTTTCAGTTGTAAACGTGAGCTTCATAATTAACACAGGTTTTGAATTGATAACTAGCGCATACTACCACACTTGAGTATAAACAAAACATCATGATCTCCCACACCTTTTGCTCCAAGTGCAAAGCTTTGGTTCCTCACACCCAGTATATTGTTAGCAGAACAGCTACAATAGGTTATTAGTTATCCAAAAAGTGTCGTTCTTCTTCGCTCCCACCGACTCTTCTACACTGCCACCTTGAATTGTAGTTTACCAAGCAAAAACCATATCCGGTAAAGGTTCGACACCTTTCACCTACTGCCCACTCACCTTTCATCATGAGATGCTCCTACTCTGGAATCCTTGCCTTTGCTCGATTCACGTGACTCCCTGGACCTAATCGAGTCCTTTGACTTGACAGAATCACGTGACTTGATGGAGTCTCTACTTTCAGGCCTTTGTGGCCGCGAAGGATCCATGCCTTCCTCTAATGGATCTCTCACGAGCGATGAAGGAATCTCTTGATGCTTCTTGATTAATTAATGAATGACACAAACAATTAAAAAATACACACAACGAAAGTACACATCTGGTTTATCGACTCTGGCTCCGGTTACTGGAACAATTTACTAGACATTAATATGTAATTTCGCAGTTCATTTAATCTAATTTTATATTTCACTCACATCTTGTTCCTTGTTTCGGGATGCCTGGTTCAAGTCCTTTGGTGACCGTGCCGGCTGCGGTCGGTCATCCCTCTCACTGCAATAGATTTTACGATGAGCTATAACATTCCACTCACAATCTACATCAAGTAACAATTAACACCGGTTCCGTGGAAAACGAATCCTCTTACACACACAATAAACTAAAAGAATGATTAACATCACGCAATGATCCACAGAAGAGAAATTCTAGGCTTACCGCCTGAATTCCCCAGACCTGGACTCTGGCTGCCGTTCCCTCATCTCCCTGGAGTCCCTCCTCTCCTTCGGCTCTCGGGGTTCTTTTGGATCAAACAGCTTCCTCTCTCGATGGGGCTCCTCCTCTGACTGACTACGCTCTTGCTGCTGAGATCTTCTGTAGTCATCGTAGTAGCCTGGTGCTGGGGGACCCCTCCTCTTCTCATCGTAAGATCCCTGTGCTCCTGCATCCATACACGCAGAAGTCAAGATTTAATGCAATTTGATACAACTTTTTAGAGCCGAATTAGCTGCTTAAAGCAAAACTGCAGCTCAGTTTAGGCTCGTTTGTTAGAACACTTTCCATACAAACCTTGACTGGGAAAAGCGGGTCGGTCGCCCGTCCACGGCCGATCGTCGGGAGTGCTACCACCACTTTCGTGTTGATCAGGCGCCGAGCTTTGACTATCCGTTCTTCCTCGTCCACCAGGACGACCGCCCTGCATTCCCATGCCTGCAACATCAACAGCATTTTACCACCACAATTGAATTAGTAAGCTCAATATTAAAGTGTCAAGCAAAGTTCATTTGGGAGTCCCTCACTATGATCTATTTGCATGATCAGAGCTGCACTCAATGAAATATCTCAAAACATGTGATGGATCAATTGCATCTTTTCACACACACCCCCCAGGACCATCGAGAAGGAGATGCGGATGTGCGACCGATAATGGGACACGCTGAGGCCAGTAGCAGCGGACCGACTATTGTGTTAGTGATTACACCAATGGTTAACGCGTGTTCAAGTGTTAACATATAGCTAGCCATGGTGGCTCCTGCTACCAGACTGCCGTATATAAGCGCTGCACGTGACGCAGTCGCTGTCTTTACATCATGTAAGCAAGCCACACTGACGTGTGAATAAACAGCTCCTAAGTTACTCACAACCTTATACGTTTCTATAACGCGACACCGACGACGTTGGAGGTCTCTTGTCACTGCCTTATGTGCCATCTAGGCATCTACGAGAGATAACTAAAAAAAACTAAACTTCCACACACCCTGCAGTGGCTGAATTCCTCTGTGCTCTTGCATATAGGTCCCAGGTCCCTGGGGCATGCACTGCCAACGAGGATCGTACATGGGCTGACCCTGCATCGGCGGACCTCCTCCACTTTGCTGGCCGGAGGGTCTCATGTACTGCTGCTGTCTCATCATCTGCTCAGCCTGCTGCTTTTGAAACCTAACGCCCAGAAAAGACGCACTTTAGGTTTAGCGATATCTTAATTTCAGACAGATATATCACAACGTTAACATATACAATATCATAAGCACCTATAATAGAGTAGCAACCTATAATCTAACGTTCCGGGATATATTACACTGCATATATATATATATATATATATATATATATATATATATATATATATATATTGTATTCTACTGCACAACCATTCTACAGCTTCAGTGACCACTTACCTTGGAGGAACATTTTTCTGGAACTGCTTGGAGAAGTTGCCTTCACCTTCCCGCTCCCTGCCGCCACGCTGGCCGCGGAATTCTCTGTCGCGGTAGTCCCGCTCCCGACTGTCCCTCTTCTCCCCCTGGCTCCCGTCGCGGGACGACGCACGCTTGCCAGACTCCGATCCCGTGTCTGGATCTTCTCTTTCCTCCTGCAATACAACACCACCAGGTTGTATTACCTATAGCCTGTCAAGACTATTACTGTATACTAATACAGCTCTCCTAACCAGAATATTTTTTTACGCATAAGACATGCACAGACCTGCCAACCCCATCTGATGATCATCAGTAATAATGATTGGATTTTTCCGTAACAAATAGGCATTTGTCAGTAACACCTGTGATTTAATTTATCTCTCACGGTGATTGGCTGAAAATAGCCTTCAGTGCGGTACTACTGTTCCTGGATCCGTGACGTCATTCAAAATGGCTGCGCCCATAAACCAGACAGACGAGCGCATAACACAGCATAATTTACCATTTTCAGTGAGTACCAATACGTTTTAAGAGCTATTAGTCTAAATCTACAGACACAGTAGTCATGTTACATGATAATAGTTGATTTTACACTGTGTTTATTTCTTTTTTTTGCATTAAAAAATATAAATTTCAGAGATTTATTGCTGTCCGTAATTTTTCGAGGTCGTCCGTAACACCGTAACTTTGACTCGCGTCCGTAACAAATTACGGGCAATACGTAACAGTTGGCAGGTCTGCATGCATGTACATATGCACATGTAATGATTATTTAAGAAAGCATAATGAATAAAGGGAAATTTTAAAAATGGAAGTGGCAAACTTACTGAATCTTTGCTGCGTTTATCTTCTCGCTTGCTTCCCAGCTTCTCGCCGAGAGCGGCCTTGCGTTCTTCCTCGAAACGCTTCTCCTCCTCCCTTCTCTGGCGCGCCCTCTCGACTGCCGCAGTCATCTCGCTGCTCTGCAGCCTCCTTTTCTGTCGCCACATCTACAACAATGAAAGATAAACTCGCAACTTAGCGTTCTTCCATTCATGATCAATCACTCCAATCTTGTAAGTAGCAATGTGCAATATTAAGATGCATATATATTTGTTTGTGCATTAGCGCTTACATCTGCATTTAGGGTTACACATCTTCATCATCCCATTCGCGTTGTCTGTACTCGGTACAATGCCTCATGCGTGAAGGTGTACAATACCAACATAAAATTAGTTGTTTTTTTTATCACATAAAATAAATAAATGCGTGTTCCATCACATTCTAGACATGTTCTGTTACCTCTTCATCATCCACATCGGGCTGCTTTGGTGGCGGTGCACGTCCAGGCTGGGAAGGGTAAGGGCCAGGTGCCATAGGACCTAGCCGAGGGGGTCCTGGAGGACCGCCCGGGTACGGTGGCATGGGTGGCCCACCACGATGATCAAACGGCATTCGCTGCTGCTGCCACTAAACCGGTGAAATAGAACAGATTTTGCCCGAATTAGATGATTAAACAGATCATTTAATCATCCGTCATTTAACAGATCTTACACGCACATTGTTATCATTAAATGCTGAATTACAAAATTATGTCTGCCTCGGTGGACCGGGCCTCTCTCCCTGCTCGACATGCAAGTAAACAGTGAATTACAAATACATTACTTCATTCATAATTTAGTTATAATATCTGTATAGTAGTACCCTTTGTAGTATTTAGTTGTTTTCGAAATATTGTAATATATATATATATAATTGTATGCATGTAAGATATACACGTATGCTCACCCGCTGCCTGTACTCTCTATCATCCCGCTCATGCTCCTTGTCATGACTTCTCGATTCTGCTGACCTTGTACTGTCTGACGTATCTTTCCTGCAAGTCAATCGACGGCAAGTTGAACATAATGATATGTAAATAAAGGAAGAAATATAAATGTACAGCGTAACCTTTTCTACTTTGATTCCCCTAAAACTAGCATCTCGTTAATTGGATGTTTTACGCACTCTTCTTTGTACATTACAGTTACATGTAAAAATTACGTTATAATCAAAATGGCAGTTGGCATAATTTTCATTAAGTAGTAGAATACAACTATTAAGAAATAATTTGAGGTTGGCCTCAATATACACCGTGAAGCAGACATATCAAATATTTAACCTAAATATTTAAAAACTATATGATCACTCCATAAATACAGAGGTACTTGCTCAGTAAAACAGAAATTCTGATCAGCTTCGTAACAGAATCATATGATTGACAGATTGTTTTAGAAGCATCATCGCAAGTATACAATATGGGCCATGTAGCTACGCAGGGTGCGAAATTAACGCGAGTCCAGAGGCAAATACTCCATGATTTTCTGTCGGACTCCCTGATTTGACATATGCGGGAGTCCGTGTGACTCCCTGAAAATTCTGCTATACTAACTACCAAGTCTACTTCGTTCCAAAGCATGGCCTCCCGGAATTGCCGTATTTCCCCAGCAAATGTCCAAAGACAATTTGGCAGACGTGCAACTGCATGAATATTCAAAATAAGCACACGCGTTATTGTTAATATCTTTAGTTTTGAACTTCAGACTGCGGACTCCCTCATTTTGCTGCAGACTCTCTCTTTTTGAGGGCACCCTTGTTCAAAAGTTAATTTCTACATCTGGCTACGTGTACATATAGCATGCTATGGTTAGCTAGAGTGTAAGGGCTATGCTACTCACCTGCTTTCATCCCTATTCAATCTGTTGCTTGCACTATCTTCATCATCACTGAACTTTAACTCCTTACTGCAATCGACAGTATTGCAATGGATTTTTAATGGTAACACTTAATATTCAAGTAGACAGTAAAATATTGTAAAATATTCACATATATTGTTGTAAGTACAATTTATCGTTTAAAGAGGTTTATTCATAGAAATCCACATCCGTCCATAAACGACATGCCATCCAAAATTCCAGGAGGAGAAATTCCTGACATGTATTATGTTAAACGATCTAATTACACAAGAATATCATACATGAGGGTGTAAACTTACCCTATTTTAAACTAGAATATTAAGAGTTTCACACTCGAACATGTCAAATATACATTGAACCCGATGAAGCCCTAGCATACCTATAGTCAACTTCACTCTGCACTGCTGCCCAACTGCTTCCATTTTGGTCATTTTCCATTATGTGGTCCAACTCTTTTAAATCCTCGTCCCTGACAATAGCTGGTCTACTGAACGCCTCACCATCCATTTTCTGCAAACAGTCACGTTTACGTCTATTGCAATACGTCTAGTACATGAGGTAAGCAACATGCAGCATTATCTCTAGATACAAACACTTCAACAGAAATGTAAATGACAAAGATATTCGATAAATGATGCCCCCACCCCAAATCAACATATACGCAATGTAGTCAACATAATAAAAACGACTCCCCCCATCCCCAATCAATATGTACGCAATGTAGTCAACATAATAAAAACGACTCCCCCCCCCATCCCCAATCAATATGTACGCAATGTAGTCAACATAATAAAAACGACTCCCCCCATCCCCAATCAATATGTACGCAATGTAATCAACATGATAAAAACGAATTCCAACATGATGGCAATACTTGGCCGTTCCTACCTGAGGCTGCTGCATGTGCGGTGGACGCGGTCCATACATTCGTGCATCAGGTGGATACGGGTATGGCGGACGAGGTGGACCTTGCATTCCCGGGAAATTCGGAGGGTATGTTCCGGGAGGGAAACTTCCCCGAGGTCCGTACATCTAAATGCCCAACAAAATTCAAGGGAAATATTAAAACACGAACAAAGACGCCATAGGTCAGAGCCTAACGTCATCATTATTTAATATAAGTAAAAAGCACTGCCACTTTCAAACACATACTACTAAGATGAGAATGCTGTAAGGTTTCTAACTAACGAAGTCAACCGTGCAATTAACAATAGACACAGACTAGCAAAAAAGCACACGTACATAAGGTGGCATCATCCCTCTGAATTGTGGAGGCATGCCTGCGCCCATTGGTCCAGCTGGACCACCAGGTCCCATGTGGGGTGGTCCAGGCATAGGTCCTGAAGAGCCTGGTCTCCCTGGCATTACCGGCTGCATTTGTAGCTCCTTGGTGGGATACAAGATAACAGACACAATGACAAATAATTCCAATCTTAAAATAAAAGTACCTGAATCACAAACTATGTTTGAATTTCTGGGGAAACTGGGAACTGAAAGATCTGTAAAGATAACAAACTTGCACACAATCTTCAAAACCAATTGCCCCGAATGAACAACCAGCACACGACAACATGATGCATAGTTAGTTGTACCTGGCTGTCTGCTGGTGTCTGTGGTCCGTTCATGTTTGGATTGAGACCAACACCGCTATGTGACTGCACCAATGACTGCTGCTGCTGCTGCGTGGTCACGCCACGACCTCCTCCCTCCCGCCAGTTCCCCTCGTCTGTAACCACACGCACAAAAAACTTAGATGAATCACATCATCGCTTCCCTGTAGCTTGCCACCTTACCTTAACAACAGACACGCCACTAATGTGAAGCATGCTAAACATGACACCGCCACATACCTTCACTCTGATGTGTCTTTGCATTCAGCAACGCATTCTACGCATCAAAACACACTTAAAATACTTGTGGATTTTTTAATACTTCAAAAACTATGTAGTATTTCTGAGTGTGATGCAGACAACGTATTAACCAGCGAGCCGTGCAGCCATGATTTGCACGGTCAGTTTTGAAACTGCACGGCCAAAAAAATTTAAAACATTACAAAATTTTCCGGGGAGGCCCCCGTACACCCCCAATGACGGTCTTGGCTGAAACACACATACAAAAAAAATGCACTCCGATATATTTTTTCTGCACAATACTCATTCCTGGCTAATACCCTGGATGCAGAGCTTGTAACTGAAACTTACTCTGCGGCCTCAAGCTCGGGCCTGGCCCATATTGAGAATCTGTGCTTGGCTTCTGACTGTGCTGCTGTACTTGCTGCTGCTGTTGTTGTTCTTCCCCTCCTGTCGCTAGTGTAGGAAATTCTTGCTGAAATTTGGTCGACTCCGGACTCAGAAAATCCGCTAAAGAAAAGAAAACATTGAACACTGATTTTCACTCAACCCGAAGTCTTGTGTGTTTCCTACACATTTTTCAAAAGACAACTGATATTTCAAAAAATCACTACAAAAATGTAAATAACACAACTTTCTTAGGGTATATAACAAGCTGCAATCAATAGTGCACAAATGGTGTAATTATTTTTCCCGAACCCAGAACGCAACTTACCCGGTCCCTGCTCCCCTTCCGCATGCCCCGCAACGCTGCTCCATAATTTCGGACCACTCTCCCCAGATTGATGCCCCTGTTGTGAATTCTGATAATTAAAAAAACCAAGTATTTAAAACAAATAAGTATTATATATATATATATCACCCAGGCTCCTCATAATGTAAATATAGGCTGCAGTCAGGTGAGTTTCTCAATGGATCTGCATCAATCTCAAAAATTATAAATTTGAAAAATCAAAATCTAAGATATTCGGAGATCAAGAGATTTTTATGCCAAAAACCAAGCCTATAAAAATGAGAATAACATCTTTATCAACACTTTTATATACCATAGATTGCACACGCACCTTGTTCTGCCCCTGCCCCTGCCCCTGCCCCTGACCCTGTGCTGCATGCGCCTGCTGTAGTTTTTGCGCTTGTGCTTCTCGCTGCCTTGCTTGCTCTAATGGTGTAGCTGGTTTTGCTGGTTCCGGTGGTTGTTGTGGTGCCCCACCACTAGAAAAGAAACAAGCGATTTCAAATTTATTCACTCCATTCCCGCCATGTTAAGGCATTGAGATAAAACATCTAAATATAATTCTGAGAAACCACTGATAAGCATTTATTTGTTGGTTTATAATACCACAATTTTTTTTAGTCCTTTCCCAGAAACCTAAATAACATTGACTCAATTTCCATGGAAGCAAGAATATATTAATGTGTTATGTTATACTACAGACACTAAAAATCGTGGTCCCCAATTTAGTGGGACAGGTCAGGAACCACGAAAATGTCTGAATTAAGTGGTGGTCCCAGTTAAGCAATGAGCACATTTCCAGTCTTCACACGACACGCACTGTACAACGCACACAACATACACATTTTTCACATTTTTCTCCATTTTAAAAACACTAGCTGAAACCCGCGCTACGCGCAGGCTTAGTGACTGTGATGCATGTGTTACCAGTACAGTAGTGTTATGTGTAAGGTGTTGTATTGAGAGTTTAGTTGTTGCACATGTTTGTTTTTTTATGGTTGAGATGTCAATACAAATACATATGTACAATCATGCTTACACGTAACATATTAACCATTTGTTTGGCAAGTATACAGTGAAATACAGACACACGCACGCACGCACGCACGCACGCACGCACGCACACACACACAAATGTTTTATTGTATGCTATGTAGGAACTACTGGTTGATGATACAGACTCCAAAGTTAGAATATAGATAGATCTGAATGGGCTGGTAGGTCGGGCGACTGATTAACCACTTGGCTTGATAGCACGTAATATTACGTGCTTCGCATGTTACCACTGTGTGCGGACCAGGTAATATTGCGTGGTTGTGATCGCTTATTTCTACGCATGTTTGCACTCTGTGCGGACGACGTAATATTACATGCTTGTGATCGGACCGCTTGTGACAGCTCGCTGTTCACGACACCCGTACAGAATTGCAGACTTCCAAAAAAAATCTGCTCTGATGAAATTCAACTTGTACATCTCATATGGCAAACTATGGCCAAATAGCTACTGAATATTTAACTTCATTATTACATGGTTATTTCTACTTACATTATGGGGCTTACAAAAATCTCAGACACAGACACAGAACACAGATACACAGAACAAAACGAAATGGAAACAGAACGAAAACAATATAACGCCCCCTATTTTCTGGCAAATGTTTACATATTTTGTTTGTTTTTTTGTCTTTTTTAAGCCGTTTTTACAGTTTTAAACCGAGTATAGTTTAGAACCCGTCCCATGTATTCATAGATCTCTTCTGTGAATTTGGCGCTATTTGGATCTAAACTGACGGAGCCTTTCATTAACATACATACAACATTCACCAAATTATAGTAAGATATGAACTTCACAACCCAAACAAGATCACTATGTCAGATAGGAAGATAAGGAAATTATACCTTACTCATTAGCTAGATTTCACAGCTTAATTCGTTAAGCTTTTAACTGTTTGCAATTAGTAATTACAATTACATCCTTATTAGCAGACACTGACCATAAGTCTGTTTCACTTATACACTGTAGTGCCCAGAAAACTGCTTATTCATGCTCCTGTCCTGGTAACTCATCGTAATGGAATGCACATGTGGCATGGTTAGCCCTCCCTGATACTTTCCGGAACTCAATACGCACACTATGTGTTATTCATCGCAATATTAAACCTCTGGATCATTCTAGAGATGTAAAATGATCACACACACGGTAATAAGGGACCATGTACTACAACCTAGCATCTAAAACTCAGATATACCTTTTTGCTTCTTCTTTGTCCTTCTCGCTGACCCATCCTGATCCACCTTGTGGTACTAGATTAACCGAAGGGTCGTTTCCACAATGCTCACTTTTCAAACTTGGTAAATTAGCTGGTGGGGGCATGCGCCGCGCAGTCGCGACTTTCCCGAGACTCTGTAAACCATACTGACGGGGGGCTGAAACGGGAAATCATGCTACAATCACACAGGCGTTTATGTCAAACTGTCTGCCCCAATAAACTCCACTTTTATTAGTAAGAACCATCACACTACAATATGGTGATGATATTATTGGTTGGGAAACCTTTTTTGTATCGATATTTCGTATACAAAATATCACAATTTATCAATATATTACAACAATTTGACTATCTATATTTTGTATGTGATTACCTACCTAGAGAGAACTATACAAAAACTACACTTCAGCTTAGGACTAACGTATATTTCAAAACAAGTGTTTTCAATTTTGATAACCTAATTTATTCGTTTATTATTAAACATTTTGTTTCATACTCAACAAACTGGAAGCCTTCTAAGTTTCAAGTTTTCTGAAGTCTTCTAAGACAAAGTTTACTATATATATATAAAGCCAACCAAGCCTACCAAAAACCAAAATACATTGATATCGACCCCCCCCCCCACGGTCATAAAAGTTACAAAAATGCAATTTGACTTGCCAATTATTATGCACAACCTGAAAAAATATATTTTCTATAAAATTTAGATGTGAAGACAAAATGTAAATGCTAATAGAGTATTTCCCTTTTCATGCCCACATTCCATGTTCGTGTAGGTAAACTTTACAGTCATTGGCATTACTGACCTCCGACTGACCAACAAATTAAGGCAGCAAGTAACAGCGCGGCTGCTGTCAAACGGGGAAATGATGGATCAATATTTCAAGGGATGCAGCAATGCAGACATTGGTCATGTACATGGAAGTATGTACATAGGGATGAAGCCACACAAAGATTATTCACCTACACATCACACTTCTTTATCCAATATAAATTATAATACTATCTACTATCTAGTCTAGATTAATCTAGACTAATCTAGATTTTATAACGTGCTTATCCGTATAAGCTCCATGTTAAAGTTGTAAAACTTATATAATTATTTGAATACGCCATAGTTAAATTTTAGAATTGTGCTAACCACCAACTTATACGCAATTGCTTCTACTAAATGTAACTGAACCTTCGATCGCGTTATTAGGATTTATACCGAATTGTTGTTGTATTTAGCAGAAGAGGAAGAATATTCACAGGTGACCAAATACACAGCAGAAATTTCAAACAGGCGTATAATCGAATCTGTGTATTTGAGAATTCCGGGCCTGACTCGGACTAGTTTGATGTCTGTACGAGGTATTACAAACAATAATACTTTTAACAATATACAGAGTGAGATACTGAAATTCATATAACACCTAGAAGCTACCACCAGTACGCAGCAAGAAGAAAAACATAGGCGAATTACACCAACTTACCGGTTGTTTTCTGTGTCTCAACGCTTTTGCCTTTATACAAGTTATTTATGTCGAGAGCCTGGTACTTGCTCTTGCCTTTTTCCCCCTTCGTAGTTAGCCCAGAGAGCGCGGACATCATGTCCTGACACAACACTCATTGACGTGGTGGCCCTGTACCCGTTGAACGGTCTGCACACAGTGCTGCGACATACAAAGAAAGTTACGTTGCTAGTGTGTAAGCCTCGATACTGACAGTTAAAGAAATATTTTCACTTTGAAGTGAATATACATAACAGGGTGATATACACTAAAAGTGAACACTTATTATGTATCACAGAAATATCCATAATACAAATGATGTTGTGCTTGTTTGTGGAGTGAGTTGTATTTAAGGGTTATAATACAGTAATTAATACTGTTGGTTACATAACAACTTTCATAAAGTAACTATGGTATGAGCATTAACATTTGCATCTCATCATAAAAATGGGAACTAATAAATGACCTGTGCTTGGTACATATATATAATAACACTCAAGCTAGTCAGTTAACTTCCAACTAACTAGTTGTTGAATAACTTTTATTGTAAATGACAGTGCACAATAACTTGGCAATGGGAAAAAAACTAGACAAGGCAAAATCAAGGTATAACATGAAATAAGGTAACATAACAGGGAGGGGAATTTGTATGAAACAATATAATATTTAAATCTAAATGAGGCAAATCTGCATGTTTCAATTTATAAATACAATGAATTTATAACAATGTTTTCAGTCACATTTACTGCAATAGTTCCTATTTCCAGTAGTTGTATTGTATGCAAGGAGGGCACTGTCAAAACAAGTGTGTTAGCTAAGCAGTTGCGATTTAGAAGTAAAAGAAATGCAGTGTCGGTAGCTGTTATTATTTTACGACAGAAATCCTTGTCATTTCTACAGGCAACTCTCAGTGTGGGTAGTTTTTTAATGGATATGTGTAGAATTTGAGTAATTAATATTAACATGGAACGGTTCTCGACTACATACTTTAGTTGCTTTAATTCTTTATATATTCAATGAGGCTATATAAATGCAATATTATAAATATACAATCAGTGAATCACTCATACAATGTAATAAAATGGAATTGAAATAACATAGTTAGAAGACAAAGAGGACGATGTACATGAACTGATAAGTTTTAAAAAGACCGACTGTCTGCAAGTGGCAAAAACTCAAAACTCATCCCAATACAGTGTCACTGTCGCTGAAGGGGTCGTTGTCGTATATGTAGTACCCGAGGTGTCGGCGAGTATGTCGCCTACGCCTACTCCCTAACCCTAACCATATCAAATAGTTACCTCGGGTACATATTATAAGCCATTATACGACAACGACCCTTTGTGCGTCACTGTCGCACGAAGGGTCGTTGTCGTATCAGGTACTATACATATATATGTACCCGAGGTAGTTTTAGGATGTTTAGTATTATGTTTATATTTTTATATGAGGTATGTTTAGGGTTAGGGTTAGGGTACACTTCTGTAGTACAAGTCTGGTACACTTTGTGTATACATATACCTCGGGTACATATATCATTAATGACATTATATGTAGTACCTGATACGACAACGACCCCCTTCAGCGTCACTGTAAGTACGGAAAAATACACTTACAACAAAAATATCAGGAGTTTTATCAATTGACAACTAAATTAAATTCAAAACGGCAACGACGTGGTTCAAGGATAGAGAACATGGGTCCCAATAAAACTAATGTCATTTACATCAATATAAATATAATATCATATCAATATAATAGGTTAGGGTTATGGTTAGGGTTAGGGTTAGAATTAGGGGTACAAGTAGCGTTTACACACCCATGTCGTGAGTTTGGTTAGGGTTAGGGTTAGGGTTAGGGTTAGGGTTTTTAAACCTGGGGTTGTCAAATAGGAATGGGCCGAATTAGGGTTAGGGTTAGGCACATTGGTTTTATTGGGACCCATGTTCTCTACCCTTGGGCCAACGACGTAGCTGTTTGAGTAAAACTAAGTAAAATTTACTTCACTGTCATGCGTAATTCAGCCATGATATCGACTAATGAGTAATGTACGTTGTATAGTACGACGTGCCTAGCCATTTATTTCATACATGAGGGACGGCAAGAGATAGACAAAACAAAAGTGTGATTTTCATCAATATTCAACACCGACAATCACTTAAAACCACTGGGATACTGAACATAACATTAATTTTTATGCTTTGTGGTGTGGAGACGAATACGTCGCATAGACCCCGAAATAACCATTGCCGACGAAAGATGTCAATGAACTCAAGATTCAGAAAATTGTCATTTTTCTCCATCCCGCTAAACGATAACGCCGACATATAAATGTACTTACCTAGGACCGTTCTGATGGGTGATATCTTTAGATAGGAATAAACTCCTAAACGAAGAAACTCAAGGACGGATGGGTTGAGATTTCCTCGGATAAATTGTTAAGACGCACCAAAGCTACTCTCCCCAAAATGGCGTACGCGCATAAATAATGAGTGTCTGCGATGACGTCACGTAAAGGGTAGCAGCAGGTTTTATGGCAGGTTACGGCCAGAACGTTACGAAATTCAGCTATAATATGTCAATACTGCACCATGCATATATATCATTTACGGTTCTCTTTTTTGTGCTATCAATAAAAAAAAACAGGCGAATATAGTAAAATGTAACATTATGTGAGAATGCGGTATTATTACTATTAATGCATAAAATGATTTCATCCTTCTCGTGACGGCGCTATGAACTATGGGAAGCATTGCTTCTCGTACGAACAAAGAGCGACAGCGTCAAACAAACTTCTGTCGACCTTTTCACCGGGTCTTGTTCTCGTCGTGCGCATTTAGCTGAACGTTTAGTCATTTATTTTCGGCTTTTTTTAGTAACCTGATGAAAACGAATTGTTATCGGTATTATCAGTGGATAGCCATATCCGATGCCATTTCCATCCGATTCCTTATAGAACTAAGTGGTTCGATTTTACATCCCAAAAATATAAATGAATGACAACGTAGATACCGGTAGTTATCATGTCTTTATATTCTTTAAACGTTAAATTGTTTTAAATCTATGCCTTCATAGTTATGCTAATAAAAAAATGAAATCTGGAAAAATGAGTCGTTTGATCAACGGATCATAATTATGATAAATATATACAAACGCGTGTGATATATGGCTTCACCATCATGATGTGTAAAGCAATTCTATTTCCCTCGCATTCGTTCTCTGCTTTCTACGAAACTATGTACTTTGGTGGGCAGCTAGAGCGAGAACATAACTCTATTAAGGTGTGTAAATCACTGAGCTGTATCTTATTGTTTTAATGTTTTTATACACACTCAGCTCAATGGCACAACTTGAGCCGTCATCCGTGAGAAGAACATGAAAACGAAAATCCTGTTTATCCAAATTATTTATAAATTAATAAATATTACGATCTAATGTGTTTTTAAACTACAAATAACTACTGTATAAATATATACAACATGTATGAAATAATAAAAATAGTGATACTGGATTAGTAAAATATTTGAGAGAGGGCAGCACAATGCAAGCAGCCGCCATGTTCTTCACGTCTTGTGTTTGGATAATCATTTGTTTGAAGAGTGAAAATGTCTTATCTTTACTAATTAACTGATCCAGGGCCGTTTAAAAATTGTTCGGTATGTTTAGTGATACTTTATTTTATGGTTTCGTTCTAAGAATTTTCACGTGCTCTGAAACTAAAGAAGATGCGGGTCTGATCCGGTTCAAAATGGTTTGCTTTTTCGCACTGGCACTAGCGGTGTTTGTACAGTACACCTAACACAATGACTCCGCATGATTTCGACTATAATGGGCAAGATCTTAGTTTAGTTGAATTTTCTGAACACCGTAATCGTACGATAGAGTTCTTCGTAGTGTGTTACATCATGCACAGAGCCTACCTAGTAATAATATTACTATCCACCCCTAGCTCCAAGAAACGGTATTGCTAGGGTTAGAATACCGTTTCAAACATTGGCTGCAGCTAAACACGTAGTTGTCTTATTTGCCAAGTATCGCCAAAGAACACTTCACATGTGATATACCAAATGAATCAGTATACATCCACCTTATTGTAACCATCAGTGCGCTACGATGCGCTGGGTACTTACGGGGTTACAGCGACTTTTTGGTACAAGTAGCGTTTACACACCCATGTCGTGAGTTTGGTTAGGGTTAGGGTTAGGGTTTTTAAACCTGGGGTTGTCAAATAGGAATGGGCCGACTTTTTGAGACGAATACAACCAAATTTTTGCCACCATGTTTGCTATCATTCCGACTGTGACTAAAATCCGCAATGGATCGAACAAGGGAAATTAATCTGCGGTCCTCATGTAAACCACCCCTACATCCGAGAACATGGCATCTAAGGTTTTTACAAATGGCCCAGACATTCGTGAACATCGTTTCACTTGCTTTGGTGTATAATTGTCGTGAGAGCCATCGTGCAGCTATTGTACTATTTCTGTAGTATTTTCTAGCGAGTCTTTTCCGTTTCAGGTTTTTCGTGTCTCTCTTCCATTGACATGTGCAGTGTAAACATGGCGGGTTTAAAGCTGATTGAAAAGTTGATATGCTGTGAGAATTAGCAGCTTATACCATGAATTAAGAGAGATACATTCTAGTTTAGAAGCAGGACAACTGTGAGTTAACGTATATTTCAAACAAGGCAAGTCAAAGGTGGTAATAGAATAGTTTTATTTCAGATATACAGAATTATTCATCTAGATCTGCAGAGGTGATAGGTTTTTTGTATGGAAGGGTGTCAGGCTGTATAGACAATCCGTCGCACAGCCTGGTCGGGCTATATCCACCCCCACTTTCTACATTTCCAATGTCCACCTACACTGGCAGATGGGGTCGTTGTCGTATCAGGTACTACAGATATGTACCCGAGGTACATATATGTATACACAAGTGTACCTGACCAATGTTGTTTCGACATAACCGTACCGCTGCGCTCCATAAATGTACCCAGGCGGGAAGTCTCGTTCAGTCACGTGGTATTGTCGTAAAAGCCGGAAAACGGTATAAGTACTATAACATAGGAAGAATTTAGCGCCTTCTGATTGGCTGGAATTTGGCAAGATGTCAGCCTCCATGACTTGTAGCCAAAATCCCGAATTATCTACCAAAAACTCTGAGGTCAGCTGTAAACTAATCGGTCCACGAACATAAACAGAAAGTAGAACAAAAACGTATTGCGTATCGGCTAGTGATGTCACGATCATCGATTATACTCGATCATCGGTTGAACAGTGGCTCGAACCAAGCGCTTGGTTATCAAAATCCATAATTGATTTCATCGAAAAAGAAAAAAAATTTAAACGAACAAGAAAACTTGGAAAAGTGATGAGAATCAGAGATATCATCGCTACTATACAAGTTATTCTTTATTAACATACATTTATTATACACATAGTAGTAAACAGTGCAAAACAAACAGTAAACAGGGCTAAACAAGCACGTACATCAGGGCTCGAATTAACCGACGGCACCGACGGCAATTGCCGTCGGTGCCCCTATCAATCGCCGTACTGCCCCTGAAAATCCAACCCGACCGACGGCAGTCACCTGCCTTGCCCTTTTGTGTAATTGCCGTCGGTGCCCTTTAATCTACTGCCCTAGTTTTGTTTTTAGTCAAATCAACATAACACGTGCGCGTGCGTGCCGTAGTTGCAATGATGAGCTAAAAACCGATAGTCGCAGGATGGAATAATAACAGCATCGGATAATTATTCGCTCCTGATAGCGGGCATGTAAAATTTTGTGTTACTGTACTTCCATTAGCAGAGGTGGGTACAGGGGTCGGTGTTACGGTGTAAGCTTACAAGGGGGCATATTAATTGTTTTGTACATTAAAAGCAAGACGATGTTGATGTACTAATTTGTTATGAGTTTCCCTTTATTTTACAAAAGTGCCTTGGTGCCCTTCTCAAATATTGAGAGTTGCCTTGGTGCCTTTCTATTTTAGAGAAAATTCAAGGCGATTTCTCACATGCCCTAAAAAAATTGCCTTGCCCTTCTCGTCGCTTAATTCGAGCCCTGACGTACATGCACACACGTACATGCACACGACGTTACGCACACGCAGGCATTCAACACCCTGAGTAACCGATTGTAACCGATCATCGGTTACTTGGGTCCAACCGATGATTGATTACGAAATTGCAACCGACTAACAACACTAGTATAGGCCCCTACACTGCATATCCTGATACCTGTTAATACTGCCGTATACGCGGAACGATACGGATACGCAAATCGTATTATCATTTCCTAACTAAACCAAACTCGGCAGCTATAAGCCCAGACCCTCTCATAACTTAAGATTAAGATGAAAATAACACATTTGACAAAGAATTGCAATTATGTGATATATATGTTATATTAATGAGTAAATATGTGTTTTTCATGGAAAATACATCAGAAAACTTACTTATCTCAACGGTTATAAACAAAACAAACATTTACAAAATGCGTTTGTTCTCTTGTTTTGAAGGTTTACGACATTCTCGTACTTTATCGCGTGGTTTCATATGCTGCCCGCGGGGCAGGTACGTTTATGTAACACAGGGTACATATATATGCTGAGAAATACAGGTCTGGTACATTTGTGTATACATATATACGTACCTCGGGTACATATCTGTAGTACCTGATCGACAACGACCCCTTCAGCCCTTACACTGGCTACACCTCATTTTCTGGAAGAAGTGACCCTGCTTTAATGCTAGAGTAAAATAAGAGAGAGAGGATCGTGTTAAATTTACTATTTTCATGCTTAATGTCTTTATATTAATTAATTTCTCTAAGGGTTGCTACTAGACTAACGCGTATGGTCTTGTTGCCATCCTTCATGCCACGTTATAGAGGCGTATAAAGAAGGAGAAGCGTAAACGTGAAATGCTGAACGCATTTGGCAGTATAGTCGAATTAATAAACTCCTGGTTTTATTTGACGCATTCTTTGGCAGTATATTGATGCAGCTTGTCCTAACGTTGTTCATATAAACAAAACCGTCATTGTTCTCTACGATGCCCTACGGTAGATAATGGATGTTAAATCTGCTATATATCTTGCGGAAAACTGACTTGAGATCGTCAAGTTTACTGTGGATGTCTCTCTGATGTGTTAAATTCGGTAACTCGCGTGTTTCCGTCAATGGATTGCACAAATGGAACCTGAATGGACGTGATTGCCATAGTGGATGTGACCCCACCTGTGGCACCTCACAGTGGATGTATAGTAAACTCTGGTAGTATGCACGCTAGCACATGCGGCGCCGCGAAGCAACACACTGGCCACATTCGAGAGTGGGTCGCGCAGTAATGACTAATGCCTAGGTCTGGTCTTCAGGGAAAATACCAAGATTTCACGCATATTATCTCAGCGTATGGGCACTGTAGGACATGCGCTGTTGTTTATTATGAAAAGTAGGACAGCTGATCAGATAATACCAGGAGAAAAAATAGATATAGGGAAGGAGTTGTGCTTCAATAAACAGGAAATTCCCGTCATTTACTAGCGCTATAATACACTTACTATTTAACTACGCGTAACGATCAACTTGAGCTCAAATGGACACAGTACATTCGACCATCCATCGTACCAGATGGGGGGGGGGGTGGGGGCGTTTGCCCTCGTAGACACACGCAGATCCGGAGATACAAGACTAAGAACATACGACACGATTCCTCCAATCTTTGTCATTAAGTCAAGCGTAGCATCGCTATACTTCAAAAAAAGGCCAGATACTAACCCACACTGTCACGGGGTTGCGCTCACGGCCATGGCGCGAGGCTCGTCGTGGATGCAGCGCTGCTGACTAGCGGATTGGCGTGCGTGGCGTGCCGGGCATTGCGGTAATGGACATAAGGATGAACATGTAGCTGTCTACGGGTCAAAGGTTTATCTCACCGGTGTTGCGTTGATGCCTAATTCACCCATGCTAGCCACAGGCCTCGCCGTGAAGCGCAAAGCCCCGTGCGTGTTGGTTAGTGTGCCCTTTGTTTGAAGTATAGGCCGATTGCTTAGCGGTTGATTATGGACAAAGATTGAGATGAATCGTGTCGTATGTTTTAGGTCTGGTATCTGCCGGGATGTGCGGGTGTCTACGGCCGGAAAACGATCTGGTAGATGAATGGTCGAATGTACTGTGTCAAGTTTGAGCTAAGTTTGGATGAGTTTACGCCGTAGTAATCGTAGGTATTATTAAGGCTAGTAATGGCGATTTCCTTGTTATATGAAGTCAGACTCTTCCTATTATTACTCTGGATATACTGGCAAAGAATCGTCAAATAACACTGGGGAAAGTTATTAATTCGACTAATATACATGCAACATGCGATTTCAGGCATTTTACGTTTTGTCAGCTGCTCCCTTCTTTATATGCTTTGACTTGTATATTTTGTTAAAAAATCCTGTGTATCTGTTGATATTAAAAGTGATAAAATTAAATTCTTATCTTATTCCTTATCTTTTATCTTATCACTGGAAATAACTTTACACCTATGGCCACAAATAAAGACATTCAGGCAGGTAATACTGATCATCGAGTAGGTTCTTCGGCGAAAAATACCAGGATTTTTATACGAGTCATATTCAGCGTAAAGGATTCGTGGGAACATGCGGTTTGTTTTTAGGCTCATGCTGACATAGTCGAATGCAGCTTGTAGAATCGCTAGAGCAGTGCGTCGCGTCGTCCGTCGATGCGTCTGTCACAGTTGGGCCACAATTAAAGGGCTCGACGTTAACGGATTCGAGTCGGACGTGGCGGGGGTAATCCGGAAAACTGAGTTGGGAGTCCGAAGCTGGGAGTCATAAGGTCAAAGCGTCAAGGGTGTGCAAAAGAAGGGGGACATTCACGTCCTTACTTAAGGTATGGGAGGAAATGCGAATTGGCGGCAGCAAATATAACGGCCTTCGACCTAGGCTGGTGATGAGTCGGTGTATAGCATATGGTAGTTTAAAGCCATCATCTGTGTCGAAATTGGAGGTTCTCAGGTCAAAGGTCAATGTGTGACAGGGAGATTTAGACCATTTTCTGAGGGACATGGGTCTGACGGAGCCGAGTTGGAAATTTTTTGTTCAGCGCTGACTAGCATTTTATGGCTTTATTGAAAGGACTATGAAATGTACATTTCTGCTGACATGGGAGAGTTAAAGTGTCGGATAACCATTTTTGAACCTCAAGAGGGAGGGTTAAACATGGATTTGTTGGACTGTTAACAAAGGACTGAACTGCTTTTGCTATTGTGGATGTGAGGCTAAGTTGACAGTGTAATTGCAAAGCAGAAATGTTTTTGTAACAACGGTTTCGACTCCTTAAATCTATTTTTTCTAAAGGCTGTCCTGTATTAAGCCCTGCAGATAGCATCTGTTAGCACACTGTAATATGAACCCTGAATTGCTCGCATGTGTTAGGCAAAACATGGCGGGCGCCATTACGCATGCATGGGGGTGAACTGGCACTATTCTAATCATAATTATTGCTGGCACTGCACATGCAGACCTGTGTTTAACTCGGACAGCTGAACGAAATCTCGCTGAAATACTTTGGATTTCGCACTCAATGAGTGCGGTTATGCAGCACGAAGTGGTGATGCCATGCTTTGATTAAAGTGTGATGACACACTTGTGACGCACATCTCGCGGCAACTGCCTTTGCTAGTTAGAGCCTCTTCCACCGCGCGCCCATCCCACTCTCACGCCCACCATCACACTACGCCTCGCGTTCGACGCCATATCCATGATAACATGTTATATATGCGAAGTATTAAGTACAAAGCTGTATCTTTATTACTGTACTACGCGGTATAGCAAAGCCTAGCTATCTATAGATTTTAGATCTGTATTAGTAGTATCGCTAGATATATGCTTCTGAGCAGCGAGACGCAGTGATGCGCGAGGGTGTCTTCCTTACGTTTGCCAGTGAGTTAGCATCAGAAACTGCCGTCAGGTGAGCGCTGTGCTCTGCGCACTGTGTTTAATAATTGATTTAAAGGAAGCGATAATGGTGTTGTGAGAATAATTTAGAAGAAAGTGTTTAATGATTACGCATGTTTGCGTTATTCAGGTTCCCCAATTGGTCAAATTGGTAAAAACATTAGAAAAGTTAGAAAATTACCATATGGAAAGTTGTGAAAAATAATAGAAATTTGGTCCGGGTCATAAAAATTCATGGAAAGATGTCAAAACATGTAAGAATTTCTATGCCTAAGCTACACGAACTATGCCTTATGGCAATTGTTGGCGAGTCACTATAAATTTAACAGTACGACCTCCTTTTCCGGCCAATTCGTTATCCGGAAATTCTATTAACCGGCGCGATCTCCGACAGTGTATGTTCTCTGTTTTTAGCTCATCTGACTAGTAGATTGCAGCTTGTAGAATTGCATGATGGTCCGTCCGTACCGTAGCGTCGCTAGCGTCGGTCGTCAACAGTTGGGCACAAATCTTAACCTGCTGCGACGTACGGTCACGATATTCGGGACGTGGGGAGCAGGTAATCCGAAACGAGTTGGATGTCGAAGCTGGGGTCAAGGCTCAAAGTCAAGAGCGTGTAAACATAAGGGGGAACATTCACTCCTTACTTTAAGGTATAGGGAGAACATGCAGAATTGCGGCTAACAAATCTAACGGCCTCTGCCTAGGTTTGTGATAGTTGGTGCGAAGCGCGGTGTAAGCGGATCATGGCTAGGCAAAAGCCGCATTCACTCGTGCGAAAACTTCGGCGGGCAGGTCACAGGTCAAGGTAAATGGGCACAGGCAGATTTTAACATTTTTCTGAGGACATGGTCTGACGGAGCATTGAAAATTTTTTGTTTCAGCGGTGACACACATTTTATGGCTTTATTGAAAGGACCATGAAATGTGCTTTCCACTGAACGTGGAAGAGTACTGCTGCAGCTGAAACCGTGTTTGGACTCCAGGAGGAAGGGATTTAACATTGGATATTTGTAATGTTACTGTGTTACTGTTTGAAAGGATTTGACTCTGGTGTTTGCATAGTAGATCTATATCTGCCTGGGATGTATGAGGCTAAAAGTGTCACAAAAAGGTGAAATTTCAAAGCTAAATTTGCTGAAGAAGGTTTATGCTGCGCTTAATGTATATTTCTATGGCATTCTGTACGTGTCAGATGCTGTTGTTAATATGGCACTGCAGTGCCACTGCCCGGCTGTGGTTGGTGCATAGTTGGTTGTAGTTTTTGGCCTGCGTTAGAATTAGCGGTACAGTGCAGCTCTCTATATGCCGGCCTGTTAGGAGGGTTAAACATTGATTTGTTTCTCAACTGCACGTTGTGGAGTACCGTGTGGTTGGTGGGCTCCCTTTTACACGGTGAATTGCCAGCACAAACTCTACTTGAAACGATGCTTACTTAGGAGATAGATGAGATGAGTTATATTTTTTATGGAAGATTCTGTAGTGTACTATTATGAATAGTTGGAATAGTCACTAGACTGTTAGCATCTTTAGCACTTAGCTTAAGTACTTAGTTAAGGTTAGTCTTAGCTTAGTACTTAAGCTTACTTAGATTAGCACTCTTTATCGCTCTTAGCACTCTTAGCACCTCATAGCACCAGATGAAGCCCAGCGCGCTCTGCGGGCTCTTTGTTTTCAATCATTGTCCCACTGGAAAGAATTCACTCAGGCTTGCTCAAACTTGCGCGCGAGTGTACCATTGATTATCGTAAGAGCGCACGCTATCACATGCCAACAAAGCAAACACACTTAGCCGGTAAGAGCAACGCCACTAATGTACATGTATACAAATATAGCGCCAAGTATTAATACGAATATTTAAAATAGATACTCATGTTAGTTGATGTGGCAGGTAAAAACTACATAGGAATAAAAGATATATACATTGTCCCTATAATGAAGTAAAGAAAAATGGTGTGTGGTGCGTGCGTGGTGTGTGTTGTGTCCGCTATGACTCGACACTCGTTCATCTATACGAACCGGAATTTACGTAGCGGAGTTAGCGAAACGCGCTACCCACCACTGTCGTATGGCAGCTGCGCATCGATCGAGCCCGTACTTCTCAAAAGCGCTGGCTGCCGCGAGCGATGTAACAGCCCTAGGCATACAAGCGCCGCGAGTTGATCGTGGTCTAGAGCCTGAGATTCGGCACAAAAGAAACAACATAAACCCGAAGTGGTTAAATTTGGGTTTTATTCATTTTTATTTCCATTTGCATATAACCGATAAACCGACGTTGTTAGAATAGATCAATCGTAGAACGAGTAAGTACATTATTACAGTGGCAAAACCGTAGCTCTAGTAGTATAGCCGGCGTTAATTAAGCGGGAGGGCATAATATAAGCCTGCGAGGAAGTTAAATGATACGGGGCTATATAATAGAGTTAGTTAAGCATAAAATGTTCTAAAAGAGGTTAATAGGCATAAAATGTTTATAAGGGGCGGGCTTAGAAAATTTTATGCTAGATTTCGCAACTGGAGTGTTACCACTGTTCAAAAAATGGATCGCAAAATGCAAAATGATGTGCTTTTTAACACGTTATTTATGCGTTATTCATTTAATCCATTTATTACTCAATAGTCAGCCTACTGGAATTCCGTTTGAAATATTTGCGTGCGCACGGGTGAACGTACCGTATTGTTATATACTGTAGCGGATATGCTGGCAAACAATGGCGCTAAGGTTGCATGTATATAAATATACCCGTGAGCGTCAGCGTGTGCGCCCAGAAATATTTCAAGCGAATTGCAGGTAGTGCGATTTGAGTAATAATGGAGTAAATACATGGTGTAAGTTGTGGAAAGTGTTCAAAATATAGGTGAATGTCTATACGCCTGTGCATTTTGCATTTTGGCAATCATTTTTTCGTGGGAACAGGTAGTAAAAGGTGCAGTTGGAAATTAGCATAAATATGTTTCATAGCCCTGCGGCAGTTTAATGAATGCAGGCTATTTATAGAGCTAAGCATAACCCCAATGAACTGCATAGAATGGTGTTTGAGGGGCATACTTCATATCCGGTAAAATGCCCATATGGCGGATGGTGCCAGTCCGACGTGGCGGATTATATGTATTGATGCTAGTGGCTATGAGGGCTGTCATGTATCAAATGCTTTCGATTCGAATTATTGATTTTTTTTTATGCGATTTTGATCCGATCGATCCGATTCGATTAATAATATGTAATAAAAATAGCGTGATAAGTACGTTAAACTCTGTATATAGTGTTCTAGTTATGATAACTATGCATTTTATACATTGTGTGCTTAAATGGCAAATGGGAGAAGTAGTAATTTACATGATTGAACCAGATTGACCTGGGTGGGGCGATAGGCGAAGCGGAGTGACATCTTTTTTGGTAGAGCAGATTTTATTATAGAGATAGTGAGATCTCATAGATTTATAGCACAGAGACATGAAGACACAGTTATTGATTTGTTTCTATGAATGGGCCTGCCTCCTCGCGATAATTGGGGCGCTAGTCAAAAATGCTACCGATGCTTCGCTGCTACATTTTAGAGAAAAAAAAAAAAAAAAAAACTATTGGATGCGTATTTTCGATTTATTCGATAAGTGATATCTGACGAATCTACAGCGATATTTATCGATGAGGTGGGCACCGATGACAGTCCTAGTGGCATGCACTATAAACTTTGTACAATTATATCATCATCATCATCCCATAACCCTTCGTTTAATATCATAGATAATAATTTTTTCTGGTTCAATGCCAACAGACACAGGTCTGTGATAGCACAATCAGTGTGTAGTTAATGTCTCTGTTATGACACTTAGTTTATGTTAGTCATTAGTGTTGCTCTCCAGTAAGGATTACAACCTGGAATAGGCATCACACTATAATAATTACGCGGTTGCACATAACATATGACAGAAGTAGGTAACAGTTGTTATTAAAATTTTATTATGACAACCTTTGTCTATTCCTGGTATGATTATGATCTTCGTTAAATTTGGCATGATAAAATTTTTAATGTCTTCAATGTGCTGGTATGGTCTTGGTCGGTTCCAGCTGGTTGATCAAGGTAAAACATGCCACCAGTGACTTGAGTATGCACCAGCATTTTAATGATGATTCACTATTACTCTGCAGGCCCTTGTAACATCGTTATGACTGCATTGAATAGGAGTCTGAAAGAGACATGGCTTCAAGTGCCAAAATACGTTGCTTTCGTGGGTTTTGGATGGGTGATCCAAGCTTTGTTATAAGAAGTATATGGCAATGATAAAATGGCATATTGCATTGTTTGTAAGAATTTATTCGCTGTTGGAAATGTGGGAATAGTTGCCATTAAAAGCCGCATCGAGAGCAAAATGCACGAGAAGACAGTGACTCTGTCAAAGCAGTGATCAGTAGAGTGTGGAGACCATTGGAAAAATTAATACATGTATGGACATCAGGGCTCGAATTAAGCGACGAGAAGGGCAAGGCAATTTTTTTAGGGCATGTGACAAATCGCCTTGAATTTCCTCTAAAATGGG